>NC_133622.1:249927988-250032048 GCF_048593235.1 Sminthopsis crassicaudata
GAGTGTGAATATGTGTGGGTTTGAGTGAGTGTGAGTGTGTGTGTGAGTGTGAACATGTGTGTGTGAGTGAGTGTGAGTGTATGTGTGTGAATGTGAATATGTGTGGGTTTGAGTGAGTGTGAGTGTGTGTGAGTGTGAACATGTGTGTGTGAGTGAGTGTGAGTGTATGTGTGTGAGTGTGAATATGTGTGGGTTTGAGTGAGTGTGAGTGTGTGTGTGAGTGTGAATATGTGTGTGTTTGAGTGAGTGTGAGTGTGTGAGTGTGAGTGTGAATATGTGTGGGTTTGAGTGAGTGTGAGTGTGTGAGTGTGAGTGTGAATATGTGTGTGTTTGAGTGAGTGTGAGTGTGTGAGTGTGTGAGTGTGAACATGTGTGGGTTTGAGTGAGTGTGAGTGTATGTGTGTGAGTGTGAACAGGTGTGGGTTTGAGTGAGTGTGAGTGTATGTGTGTGAGTGTGAATATGTGTGTGTTTGAGTGAGTGTGAGTGTGTGAGTGTGAGTGTGAATATGTGTGGGTTTGAGTGAGTGTGAGTGTATGTGTGTGAGTGTGAACAGGTGTGGGTTTGAGTGAGTGTGAGTGTATGTGTGTGAGTGTGAATATGCGTGGGTTTGAGTGAGTGTGAGTGTATGTGTGTGAGTGTGAATAGGTGTGGGTTTGAGTGAGTGTGAGTGTATGTGTGTGAGTGTGAACAGGTGTGGGTTTGAGTGTGAGTGTGTGTGAGTGTGAACATGTGTGTGTTTGAATGAGTGTGAGTATATGTGTATGAGTGTGTGTATGTGTGGTCAATAGACACGAGGCAGTACAGGGCGCTGGGAAGGACCCTTGACTAGAGAGGCTCAGACTTTAAGATTTCTCCTAAGCCTCTATCCATGATCTGGGATCTGAAACCAAGGACGGGACCTCCCTTACTCTCTGCTTTGGAGGCCGTGTCCCTCCTTGGGATGAAGGCGAGCCCCTGCTGACCCTCCCCGCCATTTCTCTCTTCAGCCAGACAGAGCATGAAAGTGGCTTTTACAGTGTTTGGGGCTGGGATTCTTGGCATGTTCATCTGCAGTGTGGCCCTTTACCCCACGGTACCAGGCAAGGCGAGGACCATCGGGTGGGTTTTTTTAGGAATGGCCTGGGGGAAGCCCTCCCTCCTGGGTTCTGGTCTACTCTAGTCAACTGATTGACATCCTGAACTGAACCGTGATTTCCTTCCTTGCCCAGAGCTGGATGGTTGTGCAGACACTTCATTCTGGGGTTCTAGATTCTGGGGTTGCAGATTCTCTTCCTCGCTGGGTGTTGGGTGAACTGTATGGAGCCCGCACTTTTGAACACTCACAAGTGAGCCTTCCATTCACTAAGTTATGATTCCTCACTACAAAGTAGTGTGTGGTGAGCAAAAAGGAACAGAATAGAAATAGAGCTCTTTATATAGTTATAGAAATAGAATAGAAATCGTGTGAACTAATGTAAAGAATAGGATAGATCTCAAATCTCCATACTTCCAATTCCACACTAATAGAGCAACTTGATGAGGAAATTTAGTCCAGCTTTCATTTCAAGTATAATTTGCAAGTTCATGATCAAAAACTCGTGCTTGATCTGATTCATTTGCTTTCTCCTTCTCTGGAGTCTTCTATTATTTCTTGGAAAAGACACAAGAAATCTTGAGCACAAGAGATAAAGGTTTTCTTGATAATTTGCTTGATCAAGAAAGACAAAGACTCCTGTCTGCCCAGGGAAGTGGAAAAGAAGATGCCTGATCACATTCAGAAAATCCTTGTGTTCTTTTAAAGCTGGCTCCTTTTTATTGGGATAACTCCGAAGAGTTAACCATATGTCCATTGTTAGCCTTTGCTCCTGAAGAGTCCCAAACAACATCACCACGTTGGAGTACAGAGTGTCCCACTGGCTGCTGAGACCCATTCGAGCGTAGCACATTCTGCCACAGGTTGGGCACAGATAGCCCCTCTGAACATTTGGAGTGGAGATGGTTCTAAATTGGTGCCAGCTCGCATGTCTTTTAAGCAATTCTGCTGTATTTGTAGAGGACAGAGACTTCTGGGATGTGGACGGACTGTGCAGGGTGCTCCTGTGTCAGTGTCTTCCCTATCACAAATTGATTCCAAAGTTCTTCAGAGAGACTGGAGTGTTCTTGTATTTCTTCTTCTGACAGAACTTCCGATCGATATCAAATAGCCTACCCGGCCTGGACTGCTAAACAGGAAGCTCCATGATCACTTCAAAGCAGACACACAGATATACCAAGATAGGAGAAGCTGACTTAAAGGCGGGGAAGCATATATTCTTAGATATCAGCAGTGGGGGTAGAGGGAGTCTGGCTTGGGGAGGCAGAGTGAACGAAAAAAGGGGAAAAAGGAATTTACGGGGCAGCTAGGGGGCACTATAGTGGAGAGAGCCCCAGCCCTGAAGTCAGGAGGACCTGAGTTCAAATGTGACCTCAGACACTTAACACTTCCTGGCTGTGTGACCCTGGACAAGTCACATAACCCCAACTGCCTCAACAACAATAACAAATTACACAAGAATTTACACAAAAATCTTCCTCAGATATTTCACATAGAAGTGATTCAGCTTCTATTTGCAGTTTCATGTGTACTCATCTTTGTTACCATACTATATTATGGAGATGCTTATTTTATTCTATAAATTAAAAATAAATTATAAAAAAAAAGTTTACAGGAATCCAGACAATTATCCAATGTTTAGCCAGCATACATTAAGCAGCTCAGCTATGACAGGGATAGTCAACACTCACTTGCAGAGAGCTCTTCCTGAAGAATGTGTTGACCAAGGTGGGTCATTTCAAGTTCTCTGATACTGGGAGCCCAGATAAGGGACCAGTCCTCACTGAAACCCTTCTTAGAGTTCAGAAAAGGTCCCAGCATGTCAGATACTAAAACTGAAGTGGTGAAGAATTGATTCCTCCTTTGTCTTCTTCTTCTTCTTCTTCTTCTTCTTCTTCTTCTTCTTCTTCTTCTTCTTCTTCTTCTTCTTCTTCTTCTTCTTCTTCTTCTTCTTCTTCTTCTTCTTCTTCTTCTTCTTCTTCTTCTTCTTCTTCTTCTTCTTCTTCTTCTTCTTCTTCTTCTTCTTCTTCTTCTTCTTTCTCCTCCTCCTCCTCCTCCTCCTTCTTCTCCTCCTCCTTCTTCTCCTCCTCCTTCTTCTATTTCTATTTCTACTTCTACTTCTTCTTCTAGTTCTTTTCCTTCTTCTCTTTCTTCTTCTTCTTTTTCTTCTAGTTCTTTTGTTTCTTCTAGTTTTTCTACTTCTCTCTCTCTTTTTTAACTTAGATTCTTCATTATTACTTATAGGGAGAAAACATTTAAAACACAAATATGAAGTCTCAATGCTCTGAAGAAGCTGCTTCCTTAAAACAAGGCTGAGGATTTCCTAATCCTTTAAGACAACAAATCGAATAAGAGTGCTACAAAGTTAAGAGACTGATGAAGATATATAAAATTGAGTCAGTGAGACTCAGCAGCAACATGGAATTTCTTGGAACATTTGGAAGCAGAGGTTTGAATGAATAAATAATGACAGCCAATCAATAATGAGTCAATAAGCATTTATTAAGCATCTATTATGTGCTAAGTAAGTGCTGGGGAGAAGAAGCATAAGACAAAGTCCTTGCCCTCAAGAAGCTCACAGGCTAATAATGGAGACAACATGTAAATGACCATGTGCAAACGAGCTCTATACAGGATAAGTGGGAAATAAGAGAGGAAAAGGCCCTACAATTAAAGGGCATCAGGGAACACTTCCTGTTGAAGGTCGGAGGTGGAGATGAGGAGGAGGAAATTCCAGGTCTGGGAAAGTCAGTAAAAAAAACTCAGAGTCAGGAGACAGAATGTCTTTTTTTTTTAAATAGTTTTATTTGCCAGATATATGCATGGATAATTTTATAGCATTGACAATTGCCAAACCTTTTGTTCTAATTTTCCCCCTCCTTCCCTTCCCCAAAGATGGCAGGTTGACAAATACATGTTAAATATGTTAAAGTATAAATTAAATACAATATATGTATACATGACCAAACAGTTGTTTTGCTGAACAAAAAGAATCGGACTTTGAAATAATGTACAATTAGCCTGTGAAGGAAATCAAAAATGAAGGCGGACAAAATTAGAGGCACTGGGAATTGTATGTAGTGGTTCATAGTATTGTTGTAGTCATGTATAATGATGTCCTGGTCCTGCTCATTTCACTCAGCATCAGTTCCTGTCAGTCTCTCCAGGCCTCTCTGAAATCATCCTGCTCGTCATTTCTTATGGATCAATAATATTCCATAATATTCATGTACCACAATTTATTCAACCAATCTCCAACTGATGGGCATCCACGTAGTTTCCAGTTTCTGGCCATTACAAAGAGGGCTGCCACAAACATCCCTTTCCCTTCTTTAAAATCTTTGGGATATAAGCCCAGTAATAACACTGCTGGGTCAAAGGGTATGCACAGTTTGATAGCTTTTTGGGCATAATTCCAGATTGCTCTCCAGAATGGCTGGATGTACTCACAATTCCATCAACAGTGTATTAGTGTCCGTGTTTTCCCACATCCTCTCCAACATTCTGCATTGTCTTTCCCTGTCATTCTAGACAGGTGTGTAGTGGTATCTCAGAGTGAGACAGAATGTCTTATTAAGAAACAGCCAAGCAGGTGATATCACTGAAGAGCAGGGAGGGCCCAGGTTATGAAAGGCTTTGAATGCCAAACAAGTTTATATTTTATCCTGGACATGAGAAGGGGTCCCAGGAGGGAGGGAGGGAGAGAAGGAGGGAGGGAGGGAGGGAGAGAGAGAGAGAGACAGAGACAGAGACAGAGACAGAGACAGAGACAGACAGACAGAGAGAGAGAATCAGAGACAGAGAGACAGAATCAGAGACAGAGAGACAGAGAAACAGAGAGAGACAGACACAAAGACAGAGACAGAGAGAGACAGAGAGAGACAGAGAGACAGAGAGAGACAGAGAGAAATAAAGAGAGAGAGAGAGAGAGAGGAGACAGAGACAGAGAAAGAGAGAGAGAGAGATGGAGGGAGGGAAGGAGACAGAGATAGAAACAGAGAGAAAGGAGAGAGACAGACAGAGAGACAGACAGAAAGAAAAAGAGAGACAAAAAGAAAGAGACAAACAGACAGAGGAGAGACAGAGACAGAGGAGAGAGACAGACACACACACACACAGACATGGTGGAATCTGTGCTGTAGGGAAATTTTAGAGGCTGCATGGAGAATGGATTGGAGCAGGGAGACTTGAAGCAGACAGATCCTGCAGTAGCTCTCCAGGGCTGAGGCGACAAGAGCATAGACCAGGATGGTGTCAGTGTCAGAGGAGAGAAGGGGCAGAGGGGAGACAGCAAGTTAAGCAGTTGCTTTGCATTGTTTTGCCTAGAGACTGCAAGGTTCCCCAGGAAAAAGTCTATTTCTTTATATTCCTTCAGGGTAACAATCTTTAACTTACCCATAGGCCTTTGCAGTAATGTCAAACTCTGTTGAAGCACAACCAATAAGGCAAGTCTAGATCCCTGTTTCCATAGTACTCTCTAAGCAACATCCCTCTCTTCTGCGAGTGCTACCCTCCCCCACTGTCCTTTGTGTATCCTTTCCTTTACTAATCTCTTTGAGCAGGCTTGGCAGTAGGAAGAGAAAAGACCATGTGGTTTAGTGGGAAAAGCTCTGAATTTTAATCAGGAGAAAATTGAATTCAATTCCTGGTTCTGATACTATTAGGGTTATGACCATCTACAAGTGAGCTAAAATTTCTTTGTTTTTAAAATTATTTTTATTTAAAATTTCATTTTAAAATTATATATATATATATGTATATATATATATATATTTAATTTATTATTCTTTTATTTTAAAATAGTCTTTCCTTTTTAAATTGAGTTCCAAATTCTCTCTCTCCCTCCTACATTCTTCCCTACCAACGGATAAGGCAAGCAATATATATATCAATTATACATGTAAAATCTTGCCAAATATATTTCCATATTAACCACATTTCCAAAAAAGCAAGAAAAATAAAGTGAGAAAATTATACTCAGAGTTCATCAGTTCTCTCCTGCAGGGCATAGCATTTTTTTAAATCATGAATTCTTTAAAATTGTCTCGTATCATTATTCTGATCAGAGAAGCCAAATAATCTTTCCCAGTTGATCAGCGTTACCACGTTCCTGTTACTGGGCACAATGATCTCCTGTTCTGCTCACTGCACTTTGCATCTGTTCATGCAGGTGTTCCCCTGTTCCTCTAGAACTATCCTGTTGTCATTTCTTATAGTACAATAACATTCATCACAGCCTTATACCACAAGTTATTCAGTCATTCCTCAACTGATGAGTATCCCTTCGATCCTTTGCCTCGACAAAAAGAGCTGCTAGAAGCGCTAACCCTTCTGAATCTGAATTTCTCTGGAGAAAATAATAACTGAGGTTCTCACTCACAGTATTATGGGAGGGTCAAAGGAGAGCATTTCCACAAGGCAGCTCAGAAACAACTTCTGCCTGCCTGAAGAAGGATGGCTCTGGAGTGACGAGGGCCTTCAGCTCTAAAGGATTCCCAAGCGATTATATCCCAAAGAAATACTAAAGAGCGGAAAGAGACATATATGTGCCAAAATGTTTGTGGCAGCTCTTTTTGTTGTAGCTAGAAACTGGAGGATGAATGGATGTCCATCAGTTGGAGAATGGTTGGGTAAATTGTGGTATATGAAAGTTATGGAATATTATTGCTCTGTAAGAAATGACCAGCAGGAGGAATATAGAGAGGCCTGGAGAGACTTAAATCAACTGATGCTGAGTGAAATGAGCAGAACCAGAAGATCACTGTATACTTCAACAACAATGCTGTATGAGGATGTATTCTGATGGAAGTGGAAATCTTCAACATAAAGAAGATCCAACTCACTTCCAGTTGATCAATGATGGACAGAGGTAGCTGCACCCAGAGAAGAAACACTGGGAGGGGAATGAAAATTGTTAGCACTAATATATGTCTGCCCAGGTTGCATGTACCTTCGGAATCTAATGTTTATTGTGCAACAAGAAAGTGATATTCGCACACATGTATTGTACCTAGACTATATTGTAACACATGTAAAATGTATGGTATTGCCTGTCGTCGGGGGGAGGGAATAGAGGGAGGGGGGGTAAATTGGAAAAATGAATACAAGGGATAATATTATAAAATATATATATATATATATATATATATATATATATATATATATATATATATATATATATATATATATATATATATAATAAAAAAAAAAAAAAAAAAAAAAAGGATTCCCAAGCATGACATTGCTTTTCTTCTAAGGCTGGTGGTTTCTCAAGGTCATCAGTTAGTAAATGCTAGAGCTGGCTGTCAGTAGACCAATCAATGAGCTTTTATTAGGCACCTACTATGTGCGAAGGACTCTGCTAAGTGTTAGAGATACAAAAACAAAAATTCAAAGCCTTGCAGTCTCTAGCTTATGTCATGATCCTCTCCATCTTGCTGGAGCCTTGGGTGGTGCGCCTTGGTAAAGAGAAGGGCCAATTCTTTGGGTAAGACAGGGCTGAAGGAAAAGGCAACGGTGGAAGATGTCCGAGCCCTCTGAGATGAGAAAGGGGAGAAGAGGGAACTCAGGATGGGCATGGCCTCAATCTTCTCAGTGCCATATGAGGCAAAGTTCTTGGCTGAGGGAGAAAAGAGAGGAGGAACCATGGGAGTTGAGATGGTCTGAAATGGGGGACGACAAGGTTTGGAAAGGTTAATATGGCAAGATAGGGAATATAAAGGGATTGTTTTGTACAGCAAAGGACTGGCTGGGATTATGAGACATAAATTTGCAGCAGACCCTGTTGGAGGCTTTGTGATTTTCTCCAGTTTCATTCAGCAGCACATATATAGGACTAAAGGCAGATGATGAGCAGAGTAATCAAAGGCTGGAAGGGCAAGTTCAGTGACAGGATAAGGAGAGAGAAGACTGTCAAGTGGAAAGTTGAACTGGTTCGGGAGATGACTATGAACCACTCCATAGAATTTCCAATCCCTCTATCTTTGTCCGCCTGCATTTTGGATTTCCTTCACAGCTAATTGCACACTGTTTCAAAGACTGATTCTTTTTGTGCAGCAAATCAACCGTTTGGACATGTCTACATATATTGTATTTAATTTGTGTTTTAACATGTTTAACATGTATTGGTCAACCTGCCATCTGGGGGAGGGGAAGGAGGGGAAAGGTTGGAACAAAGGGTTTTGCAATTGTCAATGTTGTGAAGTTGCCCATGCATATATCTGGTAAATAAAAACTATTTAAAAAAAAAGTTGAACTGGTTCCCCAGGGGGTCAAGATGTCAAAAGGAGGAGGGAGCCATTGAAGGGGTGATGGCCTGGGAAAGAACCAAGGGGTGGAGGAATTGGAGGTCACAGGGAAGGTGAAGAACAGGACTGGGGAATGCACATCAGGGGCAGAATCAGAATGATCACAGATGTTATCAGAGAAGGGAATTTCACCTCTTCTTGGCCTTTTGGCTAAGATCAGGAGTAGAGAAGGAAATCTCACAATTCATGAACATGGAAAGGAAACACTCAGGCTAATGGCAGGATCAAGGGTATGCATCTTTGAGTGTAGCTGAGATGGGGTGGAGGAGGAGTCATGGGAGATGATGGAGGAGCACTCTTAAAGCCCAGCGTCGGAGGCTTCGGCTCCCAGAACCTGTCAGAGTTGAACTTGCATTGCTCAGCCATAGTGAGTGCTGAGCATCGAGGTCCTTCCAGATTACCCTGAAGTCTGTGGCTGAGAACAGGATTTTCTCCCTCTTTCCGTCCCGACAAAACCAGCTCATTTTATGTGCAGCCACTCCAAGAGGGGGCTAGTCTAAGCATGATTATCCCCATATTACCGTGAAAGAACTGAGGCCCAGAGAAGAAGCTACTTAGTCCTGGACATGTTGGGCAGGAATCCAAATCTCCAGTCAAGGCTCAGAGCTCCTTTGACTTAAGATTCTCTTCAATGCCCTCTGCCAGCCTGGCAAAGCACCAAACACAATACAGCGAATGAACCAGAACGTGCTTGGAGGCGGCCACGTGGTGGATAAAGGCACAGGAGTATTTTCACTCTCACAAAGGGAGAGACAACCTGTACACAAAATGGAAAACAATCCCCATGGTAAAGCTCGAAGGCCGCTGCTGGGTATGCGGCGTGGCAGGGCTGCTTCCCAGCTGTGTGTGCTCCGAGCATCCTCTGAGCCATCTGTGGTCAGCTCCAAGAGCCACCTTTCAGGAGGGGCCTGGGCAAGAACCCAAGGGAGGAGAGGGAGACACTTTGGGAGGCTGTAAGATGGCACAGGGGGCATAGCACTGGCTCTGGGTCTGGAGTAAGCTGCTTTGGCTTCCGATCCTCCTTCTTGGTATCTCTGTGATCTTGGTTTCTTTTCAGAGCCTCAGTTTCCTCATCTGAAAAATTAGGAGGTTGAACTAGGTGGCTTCTGCTGGCCTTTCGAGTTCCATGTCCATGAGCCTCTCCATGAGAACACATCCATGCTCCCTTTGGTAGCTTCTCAGTGAGCGGTGCGTCTTTGCTTTTTCCTCCACATGTAAAGCTACAGAAGAACAAGGGATGGATTTTTTAGGTTTGGAAGGGATGTGGAAGCCAGTAAGTCATTGGCATAGGGATGGTAATTAAGCCCCAAGTTACTGAAGAGGCTGAATGTAGTACTGAAAGGAGAATGTAGAGAGAAGAGAGCAGAAGGTTCTGGGACAGAGTCCTGGGAGCAGCCACAGTTAAGAGTTGTGATCTGCATGATGAACAAACGGAGGATCCTGAGTCGTTGGGTAAGCAGGAGAAGAAACAAGAGGGAGCAGAGTCACAATAACCCAGAGTATCTTAGAGGAAAAGATACACAATACTGTCCAAGGCATGCTATTGGTTAAGGAGGATAAGACTGAAATAAGATCGCCAGATTTGGCCATTAAGAGATAATCGGATACTTGCCATGTGGGAGAAGGGGGGGGGTTTTGCAAAGGCTAATGTTGAATAATTGTCCACTTATTTTATATATATATATATATATATATATATATATATATATATATATATATATATTTTTTTTTTTTTTTTATTTTATTTTTTTTTTTTTTTTTGCTCAGGCAATTAGGGTTAAGTGACTTTCCCAGGATCGTACAGCTAGGAAGTCTTAAGTATCTGAGATCAAATTTGAACTCAGGTCTTCTTGATTTCAGGGCCAGTGCACCATCTAGCTATCCCCCACGCATATGTTTTGAAAAATAAAAAAGCTTTAATGAAGAGAAAAAAAGAGAGATAACTGGTGCACCTCACCAGATTCCTTTTTCTAAGTTATAGTCCTAATACCTAAACTGGAGAAGGATAAATACAAATTACAGATTTTAAAATATTGTTTTATTTTTTCTGATTATACATGTACATTCATTTTAAACAAAATACTTTTTTTAAAAAAATGAATTGTGTTGGGAGAGAAAAAGCAGAACAAAAGAGAAAAACATGAAAGAAAAATAAACAGAAGAAAAAAGAGGAAAAAAGTGAACATAGAATGTGTTGATTTACATTCAGTCTCCATAATTCTCTCTCTGGATGCAGATGGAGTTTTCTGTGCAAAGTTTATTGGGATTGCCTTGGATCACTGAAACCGCTGAGAAGAGCCAAGGCTTTCATAGTTGATCATTGCATAATCTTGCTGTCACTGTATACAATGTGTTCCTGGTTCTGCTTGTTTCGCTCCACATCAGTTCATGTAAATTTTCCAGACCTTTCTAAAATCAGCTTGTTGATAATTTTTAAAATAACAATAATATTCTATTATTTTCCATAACCATAATTTTTCGTTAATTCCCCAATTAACGGCATCTGCTCATTTTCCATTTCTTTGACACCACAAAAAAGCTACAAACATTTTTGCTCATGTGGGTCCTTTTCCCTCCTTTATGATACAGTCCCAGCAATGGCCCTGATGGATCAAAGAATATGCATGGTTTTATAGCCTTTGGGGCCAGACTATAGATTTTAACAAATATTTTTGATGAAAATCAATTCAAATTTTAAAAATAAAATTTTGCCAGAAACAGTTAAGAAATCATTCAAATGACCAAGTTGGATTTATACTTGGAATAGAAGGATGGTTCAGCATTAGGAAAACAATCAACATAATCGGATTAAAAGCAAAAACTTTCAAAACCACATAATTATCTCTATAGGTACAGTCATTCCAATAGAAAAAAGTCATTGACAAAACACAATCCTCATTTATGCAAGAGCTCTATAAAGTGTAGCTACAGAGAGATATTTTTAATATCATAAGTAGCATATAATATCATTTCTAAAACCCCAACTAGCATTATGTAGAACAGGAATACAAGAAGTTTTCTCAACAAACACAGGAGTAAAGCAAGGATACTCTTTTCACTATTATTTGACACAGTTATTGGAATGCTAGAAATAATAAGAAAACAAAAAAAATAATAAAAGACTTAAACATAGGTAAAACTATCCTATTAGTTGATAAGATTATGATTTACTTAGAAAATCCTGAATCAGCTAAAATATTTATTGATATAGCTAATAGCTTTTCAGGTTGTAAAATAAACCCTCAAAACCCAATAGCATTGAGGCAGTTAGGTGGCAAAGTAGATAAAACACTGGCCCTGGAGAACCTGAGTTCAAATGCAGCCTTAGATATTTCTCAGCTGTGTGATCCCGGACAAGTCACTTACCCCTGTTTACCTTAGTTTCTTCCTCTGTAAAATGAGTTAAAGCAGAAAATGGCAAACCAGCTTCATATCTTTGCCAAGAAAATCCCAGATGGGGTCATGGACGAGTTGGATTTGACTGAAATGACTAAATAACATCAAAATAATAAAATATTAATAAATTAATAAAATCCATGAAGAAAGCTAAAAGATCTAGAATAGCAAGGGGAAGTGTGAACAATTAGGGATAAAGAGGAAATCATACTTCTGGACATCAAATTGTATAATAAAGCAACAGAAATCAAAACCACTGGGTATCAGTGAAAGAGATAGAGCAATGTAACAAATTAGATAAGAGAGAATTAGAAACCCAGTGTTTGATAAACCAGAAACACACATTATTTAGTAAAGAATTCCCTTTTTGATAAAAAAAAAAAAAAACAAACAAAAAACAAACAAACAAAAAAAAAAACCTCCTGGGAAATATAGATAGCAATATGGCAAGAATTAGGTTCAGAGCAATACCTTACGTCATATTCTATGATATATGACTTTAATAGTCACAGATACAAATTAAATTAAAGATACAGATTAAAATTAAAGATTGTACTAAAAAAATTAGAAGAGAAGCAGATCATATATCTCTTTTAGCTTTGTGTAGGAAATGTATTCTAAAACAAAAAAGGGATAGCTGCAATTACACGATATAAAATAGATTACTTTGCATGAGACTGGGAGGATTCTGCACAAACGAAATTAATGTACTAAAGATAAGACAAGCAGCGGAGTGAGAAAAAAATCTTTGTATTGATTTTCTCTAATAAGAACTTGGGATGCAAGATTGCATTGACAATTTGTAAATACACACACACACACACACACACACACACACACACATATATATATATATGTGTCTATATCTATCTATTTAGACACACACACATTATATATACTCCAATAGATAAATGTTAAAGGATACCAACAAACATTTCTCAAAAGAAGAATCGCAAACTACTAGCAACCATATGAAAGAATGTTCCAAATCAATAATAAGAGAAACGCAAATCACAATAACCCCGAGGTTTCATCTCACACTGTGCAAATTAGCAAAAATGACAAAAGATGGAAATGGTCAATGCTGGAGGGATTGTGGGTCTCTTGGCACCCTAGTGAATGGTTGGTGGAGTTCTGAATCACTGTAACCATTTTGGAAAGCAATTTAGAATGGAAAATGAAATGACTAAAATGGCCAAACTGCCTACAATGCTTTGCTCCCCTCACTTTGAATCAGTTCACAGAAGGTTCTTTGGAGAGCATTTTGCCTGTCGTTTCTTATAGTACAATAGTATTCCATCATGAGCAAATACCACAGCTTTTTCAACTGTTCTCCAATTGAAAGGCGCAGCTCAACTTCCCATTCTTTGCCACCAGTAAAAGAACTACTATAAATATTTTTGTACATATAGGTCCTTTTCTTTTTAAAAAAATATTTTTAGGATAAAGACTAAGTAGTTCCATTGAGGGGTCAAAGAGTGTGCATGGCTTTTATAGACTTTGGGGCGTAGTTCTAAATTGCTCTACATAATGACTGAATCTATTCATAACTCCATCGACAATGCATTAGTGTTTCAATTTTCCCACAATCCCTCCAATGTTTGTCATTTTCCTTTTCTGTTATATTAGCCCATCTGATAGATGTGGGGTGGTACCTTAGAGTTATTTTAATTTGCATTTTTCTAATTAGTAGTGAGCTAGAGCATTTTTTCATATGATTACATTTGATTATTTTGTTTCAAAACTTCCTGTTCATATACTTTGACCATTTATCAGTTGGGGAATTGCTTTTTTAATATATAAATTTGATTCTGTTTTCTATGTATTTGAAAAATGAGGTCATAATCAGAGAAGTTTCCTGTAAAGTTTTTCAGTTATGGTCACTATGTATTTCTCTCTGATAAAGTCTTGAATGTTGGGTGTTGGGCAGAGAGGAACTGAAAAATTGATCCCTGAGGCAGACAGGGAGAAGGCACTGATGGAAATCAGTTTAGCTCTGTGGTCCCCTCTCTGAGGATGTTATCCGATCAAAAATCCAACTTATGACTACCCCCTGAAGCCCACCCTCTGTGAGGTCTTGGGTAGTCTCATCTTGCCATGTCCTGTCAGAAATCCCAGTCATGTCCTTGAGGTTAAGTTTTCCCAATAAAATCTACTTGTGGCCATGTGTAAGGATGCGGTTCCCACAAAACAAGAGAAGGGAATTGTAAGGGCTCTTTAAATGGGCAGTGCCACAGCGCAACAGAAGATTTGAGTGGCCCTGAAGTAATCTCTGTGGATATAGGACTGCCCTGTGGGTGGGATCCTGTCCATATTGAGATAGCTTCGTAATGGGTGACAGCTCTCTTACTGGTTGGCTGTGTGTGTGACCTCACAGGTCCTTTATAAGCCCGCTGCAGACAGCTGGTGCTCTCTTTAACCTGGCTCCCTAGCCTGGGTGGCCAAGCCAAGCTGATGGATAGGCCAGAGAGGCAAGAAGTTTGGTAGTGAACACGTGGGTCTTCAGACAAGGTGTTCACTAGGGAGCTGACAAGTCAGGGCATTATGTGAGTAGGTATAATAAAGGCTTTTAAGATTACACGTGGCTGTTCTTGAGCGTGCTCAACTATAGATTCAAGAGATCGTGGCCAGAGACCTTTGAAGGCCTCAGAGGAGGCGAGCCGGGTAGAGTTGACACTGCAAAGGTCAGTGGTCAAAGGTATTCTGTTAGGCATAGGACAGACTAGTAATTGTAACTGGTTATTGAGGTTAAGTTTTCCCAATAAAATCTACTTGTGGCCATGCCATACTCACTGCCCCCCTTTGGGTCAGTCCACTATTGGCATTCTGCCTTGTGGTGTCATTTCCCTTCCCCCTTCCCCATGCCATCTGGTGTCTCCCCTAAAGCCACTGTGCTTGCCAACCCCACTTCTCCTCCTTATAGCTAACTCTTTTAGGGTGCCGAGACCCTTTCAGGATTTAGCCTTCATGCCCCATTACCCGTGCATCTGTTCTGTCAATAAAAAGTTATAATAATAATAATAATAATAAGTCATGGCTGCCTCAGAAGATGGTGGGTTCCCTCTTAGTAGGGACCTTCAAATAGAAATTGGAGGGTCTCTTGTCAGAGATGATCCAACTGTGGCATAGGGAGTTTTGCTCAGGTTTGGGTAGAATGGGATGGTTCCCAAAGTCCTTTTCACCTCTGAAAAGCCTTTGTTTAAAATGAAAACGATGGTAGTTCCTCTTATGGTCCTAATAACCTAGGTCTTCAAAAGTAGGGGATAGGGGGAGAGAGAGAGAGACAGAGACAGAGACACAGAGAGATGGTTTTCTACTCATTTACATCTTTCATTTTGCTAAATATATTTCAATTAAATGTAAAAGAATTTTAACAATAATTTTTTAAAAATTGAATTCAAACACAGCTTTTCTTTAAATGTAAATTTCTATTGGAATCATGCAGTAAAATTGTTAAGTAGTTTTAGATGATACATATTTTAAAGAAAAATTTAAATAAGTACAAACATCTGGGGGCAATTAGCTTCCTTTCTCATTAATCTTCAACTGTTATGAATCACGGCTTAGATGTGATCCTGGTTCTGTACTTTCCAGGCTAGAGCAGTAATAACTCACCCAGAAACTTTCTTGATGTTTGATCTCCCTGGTATCATTCTGTGGCTCAGGCAGCATCACACAGCTCAGTATCCACGTTCTTCCAGGCAACTTTGCTCACTTATCAGAGGCTTCCATCTGTTCCAGCTACGAGTGAGATTTTTAACCTTATCGGGCTGATGGCACTAATTAAAAAAATAACCTTACCCTGTACTCTGGCTCCTCCATTGCCTTCTTTCTTCCTCTTCTTTTTTTTTTTTTTTTTGGGGGGGGTGCTTCTTCCCACATAGAACATGAAAAGTGCTCAGGGAGTCTGCCCATCACCATCATGAATCCTCGGGAAGACGTTTCTCTAATTACAGGGGAATAATTTCTCCCTCTTTCCACCTGCTCATTCATTCTGCTCCATCCCATTGGATATTCATTCACCTTTGACTTATATACAAAATCCTCTGAGCAGACAACTAAAACTCAGTGGGTAAGAAAAAAATCCTGCTGTCAACGAAAGGAATAGACTTAGCAAAAACGTAGCCACCGCAGATCACAACATTTATAAATTTCTTTTCTATGTTAATCACAGTCGCTTACGGAGCTCTCGCTGCATGTGGCATGGTTCTCGGCTTAGGAGGTAAACAGGCCCCACTCCTGGGGGCTGATGGCCCAATGGGGATGCCACTAGGACAGATGAAAATAAGAAATGCAGAGACATGCAAGGTTGGGGAGGGGGAGAGGAGCCAGTCAGGGAATCAGGGAAGGCTTCCCACAGAAAGTGCTGCTGAGAAAGAGGGGATTCTTTGGAGAAGGTGGAGGGGAGGAAGGAGCATATTCTAGACATGGTGGGACAGCCAGAGGGACAACGCTGTATGTGAGGAACTGAGAAAAGGACTGGGTGGCTGGGTCATAAAGCGCTGGAGCCAGCGGAAGGTCGGATGGCTTGGGAAAGGTGAGTGGGGAGGCCAGTTGGGAAGGGCTAAACAGAAGAACTTCTAGTTTATCCCGGGGGCAACAGGAAGCCTTTGGCACTGCCATGGTCAGGCCTGCAGTTAAGGAAAGTTTTGGGGGCATCGAAGAGAGTGGAGAGAACTTGAGGCAGGGAGATCAGTTAGGAAGAAGGTGACTAGGCAAGAGGTGAAGAGGGCCTGAACTCAGGTGAGAGCCATGGGAGTGCAGAGTAGAGATTAGACAAGAGCACCATTATAGAGCTAGGGACAGCAAGATCTGGAAATTTTGGCTATATCGGGTGAAAAGTCCGGGACGATGTTCAGGTTGCCCAGGAGAACTGGGGAGATGATGGTGATGCATCTGTCAGAAATAGCAAAATTTGGAAGAGAGGACGATCCGGAGAGAAAGCTAGCAAGCTCCTTCTAGGACACATGGAGTCCGGCTTTCAATTTGAAATAGCCAATAGATAATTAGTGAAATGGGACTAAAGTTCAGAGGAGAGATTGTGTGTGTGTGAGAGAGAGACAGACAGAGAGACAGAGACAGAGACAGAGACAGAGACAGAGACAGAGACAGATGGGGGGTAATGAATGCAGCCCTTATGTGTATGTGCAGAATGCTCACACTTCCATGCTGGACTCTGAGTTGTGGACAGACACTTGATAATTGGGTCTGGTCTATTAAGCATGTGGTGAGGAGTCACTTTGATCAGGGATGACTTAGAACTGAGGAATATTCCAGGGGTCTGTGTCTGGGTTTGGCTTTTTCCTCCCTGACGTTTGGATGAGGAGGAACAAGCTGAGCCTCTGGTGGTAAGAGAGGAGACTGGTGTCCCCCTGGAGCTGCTGTGGGCTGCACAAGTTTAATTAAGCCTTTGGGCGCAGCCCCAGATTACTTTTCAGAACGGTTGGACCAGGGTGAAGCTCCACCAACAGTGCATCAGTGTCCCTGTTTTTCTACAATCCTCTCCAGGATCTTCCTTTTTTACCTATCGGCCAATCCGATGGGTATGAAATGAAACCTCAGAGTTATTTTAACGTGCATATCGCTAATCAATAGTGAGTGCGAGCATTTTTCCACGTGATTTCTTCTGAAAACCACCTGGTCAAAGCCATGACCATTTATCATTTGGGGAAGAGGAGAGCGTGACTCTTTAAAACATTTAACTAGAGCAGCACGAGATTTCTGACAGAGTAGGGGCGCTTTCTCGGGAATAATCACTTCACCCAAACTGAGTGCCACGGAGTTCGGGGAAAAGGAAATCTATATGGACTGGTACGATCAGAGAGGGCTTCCTGGGGGCAGGGCAAAGGGAGAAGGCCAGCGGGAGGGGAAATGCAGCCATTAACCACAGGGAGAAGACATCATGATCACACAGCCTTGTTAAAACATAGTCACTCTTCAAATGTGAATATTCGCAGAGCTCAGATCAGAGTTCAAACTGTTTCCATCGTGACCCGGCTGGTTAACTCGACTGTTGAATTTTAACACGAAGAACCTTTTAGATGTAGTGAGGAGAACAAAGTCCCTCCCGTGAACCTGGTCCCGGGAGCCTGGAGTCGGTGTGTAAAGAGTGAATGGAGGACAGATGGGTTCTTAGGATACCAAGTTGTTAATGAGCCACTTTCCTTACCCTAGTACAGCCAGAAGTTTAAATGGGGAAAATGACATTCTGGGATTGGGGAAGGCAGTTAGATACACACAGGAACTGAATATAGGAGCAATGAGATGTCCGATCAACCTAAAGTAGCTCAACCATGTCAGATAAAGCTTGGCACAGAGTAGGAGCTTAATAAATAATAAATAAAGAATATAATGAATATTATTATTAATAATATTATCAATAAATATTAATAAATAAATGCTGGCTGATTCGTTGATACAGGGGGTAAGAGTGGGGAAGATGGACGAGTGTCTGTGAAATGAAGCAAACTGGACTGGAAGGAGCTGGTTTCACCAGCACAATCCAGGACTTCGACCCCTGCAAAACCTTGCGTTCCAAATTCCCCCCTTCCTTCACCTCCTCCCCTAGATGGGCAAGTAACCCAATATATGTTAAACATGCATATTGATAGCTATTTCTACAATTATCGTAACCCAGGATTTAATAGATGCTGATTAAGTAAACAAAGGCAAGTGAGCACACACGTATCCGGACTTATTTTCCATCACCATCGACCCAATGTCGGTTCTGATTCTGAGCTTCTGCCCAGAACGTGACTGCTCAGTTCAAGAAGCCTGCAGAGGATAAGACGTGTAGAATCTTACACTCAGGAGAACAAAGGAAGCTGGGGCCCTTTAAAAATGCATCAGTCTGGGCTGAACAAAGCTCAACCACTTCTGAGTGCTTCAGTCATGAGTGATTCAGACAAGGCCGGACACCAGGGTTGGCCCGATGCCTTCTGGGTCAGGGGCGATGTTTAGTGCACTCACCAGTCTTTTCAGAGATTTTCATTTATGTATTTTCCCTCTTTCCTCTTGGAAAGAGAGCCAGTCTGTATCAAAGTCAGAATTGGTTAAATGACCAGAAAGCATCCTGATTGCCAAGGGCAGCATTAGGGAGGAGTGGACCATGACACTGCAGGAATCTAGCCTGGTTTGGAGTCCTCATTAAGTACTCGTGTCCCAAAGTCTCCCCGGGATGCTGAGTCACTGAGCAGTAAGGATTTTTCTCTAACCCCTGTTCTTCTGACTCTTAAAAAATAGGGAAGCCATTATCCCCATAGGGATTTCAACAATGGAGAAATTGTTAAAATTTGATAATTCAACCAACAAGCATTTATTCAATTGGATTCAAGCCAATGTAGAGACCTAGCCTAGAGTCCTTGCTCTATAAAACTCTGGCTGAAGCGACAAAAGAATTTGTTAAATATAGTTCAGGCTGGACCAGTCTCTAACTGGTGGATAGCCAGAGCCGAACAAAGCAGGTCAGAAGTGAGTCAGGAACCAAATAGTTCTTCAGTTGGAAGAAAATGGCTTGTAAGGGAAATCCACCTTTCTGGGAAGGAGAGTTTGAGGGCCAATGGAGGGGTAGGATTTTTTAAGCATAAAATCACAGAAGGTTGGTTCTTGAATAAGCAGTCTCCATGGCAGGTCCACATGTGCAAGCTTTTTGGGGACAGTACAGGCGTTCTTGGGTTCTGTGGGAACAGTCTCCAAGTCATTAGCTGTAATGTTCTGGCTAGCTCTCTGGAGGTCTTGGGACCAGCCTTGGTTTCAGAATAATCACCACAGGAAAAGTTAGGAATAAAGTCCAAAGTCTTTATTTATTTGTTTGTTTATTTATTAGCATCGATGAAACTTGTGATTTCTCAAGTCATTAGGATCCTTGAGCCTTCCAATCATTTAGCGGGGTACAGAACCAGAGTCAGCATGGTAGGAACAGAAGTGGATGACTTGGATCACTTCACTCAGGAGTTACAAATACAAAGAGATTTGATTGATCACTTTCTGCTGTAGCCTTTCAGCTGTACTTCGGTCAGGATCCCTTGGGAAATGGGGAGATTATTATGAAAAACATAAACCCCAATTTGGGGATTTTGCTGAGGGGATTGTTGTTATATCAAGAGCTTGCTTGTTGGACTTTAGCTCTAGAACACAGGGTGTCTCCTAATATCTGGACATTTCCCTGTTTTGGCCAGAGGAAGGGGATCTAAAAAACCCCCTGCCCTTCTGGTCAATAGTGCACTTGAGAAGCCAGTTGGGCCAAGATAAGATGCCCAGGGGGTTAGGAAGTAGGTCCCAGATATCATTGGTAGTCATTGTTTGCTTGCAAGCAGAAAAGAGAGGAGGGCCAAGAATATAGAGGGAGAAAATGCTGAAACACATTTGAATCTGGGCCTTGGTGGTTGGGCACATAACAAAAGGAAAGAGGGAAAAAAAATTAGCATGGTGTAGTCAGCCCTTGTTTGGAATCTTGGGCCAGCTATTTCATCTGGATGTCGGCTACTTCGGGATCTGTACTAGATGAACCTTGAGGTCCCTGGAAGGTTCCCTCATCCACTCAGGAGCAGAGGCTTTTTTCAGATGATCCAGGAGTCCCCAAGTTTGACAGCCATAGGTGTAATCAGAAGGACCAGGAAGGGGCCTTTAGAAGACGTATGGGTTGATAATTATGAGAAAACTCCTTGTATCAGTCTTTGGATGGTACAGCCTCCTAGTCACACACAGCTAGGTTCAAATAATGCAATAAACTTTTCCTCATAATTCCCATTATTGCAAAATCACATTGTCAGTTACAGATCAACTACTTAGAGCCATCACAATGGATTAGCTCTGAGAAGGGAGATTTACATGTCACCAAGGTAATCAAGAAAACTTAAACATATCATCACTATTAATTAATATCAATTCTCCTTGTATTCTAGTAACCCATTCTCAATATCCATCTAGCCAGCACATTTTGAGTCCCAGATGTCTCACATAGTCGGGTCTCTAGATATTGTTTCTCGGACAATAGGCTTTATTTCAGAATAGCTTTCTGCTTTTCTGGTTTCTAGATAATTCCTAAATATTAATATAAATGAATATATTTTAGTACAATCATTTAAATTTGCTTCTTCAATTTTGAAACTTCAAAGAATTCCAGTTTATATACCATTTGTTGAATCTATCTTTACCTTAATCCTCTATCTGAAATAAAAATCCTTTAAAATTTATGTAAAATGAACTCATCTGCTTTTTAAATTTATCAGACAGTAAATTAATAATAGGAAAAAATTTCACTTTCTCTACATTATCACCTCAATTTATGTGTAACTTCCATAATCCTTAATTAATAAATCCTTAATCCAATTTTGAGAATTTATTACCAAAACATGCTCAAAGCCTGAATTTCCGCGATAGATGATTTTGGAAGCCAATCATATACGTCTTATATAGTTCTTAGAGAAAACAGTCTAATCCCGTTGCTTTTCTCAAAATGTATTATTCCATTTAATTAGAAAACTTTCACATTACATTTTTGTTATTACTTTGTTTAATCATTTCCCCCTTAGGAAATCTCCCTTAGGAAATAAGGATATCATCCTTATATTATAATTTGACTATAAATACAGGTTAAAATGGTAAGATGTTCATATTTGCATCCTATTATAGTAAATTAGAAATATTCCATTATCAATCTATTACTTAATAGATTTAGTATTGTACTTACAAAACTTCTTGAATATAGAAATTTGGTATAAAAGAAAAAAGAGGAACATAATTATAGTAATGTCATATATCACAACAGAGGGAAAATCTCCTTTAGCTCTGTTCAATTTCAGGCATAAGTCATATCTGACAGTCAATCACAGGGCATTAAAAGCAAGGCTCAGAATTAATCAGGTGGGAACAGTGTCTCAGATTTTACAACATAAGAGAATTTAGAAATACAATAATATTACAAACAATATCATGTATATGAAATGAAACTTCAGGTGACATCAATTGCATTTTCAAATTAAATGAAAATCCTTAATCTATTATTTATGGCATTTGAAAGCCATAGGTATGGAACAATTACATTCAGTTAAAGAAATAATAATAATATAATGCCCAGTATATGCCAGTCACTGTTTTAAGTATCTTAAAAATCATTTTATAATTTTGATCTCATAAGAATCCTAGGATGTGGATCCTGTTAGTATTTTTCTCTTTACAGATCAGGAAACTGGAGCAAACAGACATAAAATAACCTGCCCAAGGTCACACGACTACATTTCTGTAACTGGAACAGAGAAGGATGGACTCACCAAGGGAAGAGCCTGGCTGGCTCCCCCACCTCTTACTGCCCAACTGGGTGCTTCCAGGGCAGCAGGACCTTTCCAGGCAGTGGCTGGAGGTAGGGGCTTGCATGGAGACCCTGGTGAAGGGCATTGGCTGCAGGATGGGGCTCCCAGTGGCTAGATATTTGGTGGTAGCTCCTGGTGGCAAGCATTGCCAAAAAGAAACAAGAAACAGATAAAGAATGTTTCCGAAAGGGAGTGTGATACAGTGGAAAGTGCTCTGCACTTGGAAGGACACTGGGGTTTTCCAGTATTGGCTCTCCCTTTTATTTGCTTAGCTATATGATCCTGGATGCCATTTTCCTTTTCCGAGTCTCAATTTTATTATCTATTAAAAAGGGAATAATAATAACAAATGGACTATGTCACAGTGTCCTTGTGAGGTTTAAATCAGAGACTGTATATGTCCACTTTGTGGAGGAAAAGAGAAAGCTGCCTGGCGGGGAGTGTGACCTGGCACAGAGATCCCTCCCTCTTCCCTGGCCCCCTCCACAGCATCCACACCTGACTCCATCCCCAGGAAGAACTTGTGCTCCAGGGCACCGAACCCCAGCAGGGAGCATTATGGAGTTGGCTTTCCGGAAAGCCCCAGCTTTGCTTCCCTTTCCTCCTCCTTCTCTTCTGTAATATCCTCGCTGGCAGCTCCCCATCATCCTGTGTGCCCTTTCCTTCCCCCATTCCTGAAGTTCTAGAATCATGGACCATGGTGAAAACACTAGCATTGTTCCTGGATGGGACGTGCCATCCCGACTCCCTTTCATTTTTTTTTTATTAATTTTTATAATTGTAACATTGTCTTTGACAGTACATATGCATAGGTAATTATTTTTTAACAACATTATCCTTTGCACTCCCTTCTGTTCCGAATTTTTCCCCTCCTTCCCTCCACCCCCTCCCCTAGATGGCAGGCATTCCCATACATATTAAATATCTTATAGTATATCCTAGCCAACTCCCTTTTAGCTTACTGGACCAAAGTTTCCCATTCCTGTCCAGCAATGGCCTATGTGTATGGTTTCCCTTATTAGAATGCAGGCTTGTTGAAGGCAAAAATTATCTTTCTTTATACACGTATCTCTAACCCTTCCAAGTTCTCAGCACATAGTAGGTGCTTAATAAATTTTCATTCATTCCTTCAGAAGGCAGCACCCTAGAAGTAACTCTCACATCTGTCCTTTTCTCTCTATTCCCTACTTAAGGCCCTCACGTCCACATCCCCACCTAATTGGTCCCTCTGACTCAAAGCTCTCCCTGTCTCTGGTCTATCCTCCCTAGTGACATTCTAAGCTCAGACCGTGTTATTCCCTTGTTCAAGAATCTTCCCTTTGGGATTCTGGGCTTTAGGGTAAAATACTTCAGCATTTAAAGTCCTTCCCAATCTGACTTTCTTTCTAGACATATCAGCTTACTTATTCTTGTGTAATCTACATTTCAGCCAAACAGACCTAGAAGTGGCTGGAGTCAGGAAGAAGTGAATTCAAAACCTGCCTCGGATACTGGGCAAATCACTTGTCTGTACCTCAGTTTCCTCATCATTCGGGCTTTTGTACCAGCTGAGTTAATCTAACGCATGATGCTGCTGAAAGCAGCCCCACTTCATGGATCTCAAGGTTCAAACCTTGGCTCATTCGGTGAATGGATTCAGGTTTTATTGTCCCCAAGGAAGGAAGCTGAGACTCAGAGATGGAGTGTCCCAGGGATTCGAAGGGCAATGTGCCTTCAAGAAGAGGTGATCCAGGGCCCCTTGACTTGGGTTCCTCAGGGTAGGCTTGGGTCGGGAAAATGCCATCTTTATTTTCCCCATTAGCATTTCCCTCAGTTCTTTAAATACATGATTTTGAGAAGGGTCCATGGCTTTCCCCAGACAGCCCCCCAAATACTAAGGATCAAAGTGGAATAAGGGGAAACAGACATTAGTTGCTGACGAGGGACTCCAAGAGTGCTGAGACCCAGGAACAGACTCAGAGGCCCAGAGACTGGAATCTTCAGACAGATGCCCACCCACTGGCTAGGAGGCACCTGAAGGGCTAGGGGTGAAGTATTTATTTACATCTTGGCTGTGCCAGGGTTAGTTAACCCCAGGGTTAATCGGGACAGGAAGAGGACTAACCTCTGTCCTACAATGTAATTTAGTAACAGGGTGATCTGGGAACAAGAGGCAGTTTGCCAACATCTCCCCGCTTGGATCTTAGCATTCCCAGGATGCTGGAGTCCGGCATTCCCTCCAGGCTGGCCCTCCCTTGGTTTGAGCCGGAGCTGCCAGGACCTTCCCAGAGCACCTGAGCCAGGTAAACAGAACCTTTGAGAGTCCTGACACTCTCCCTGAAAGAGCCTCCCTGGACAAATAGATATCCGGGCTCAACTCGAGGTCAGTGTGTGGGTATCTGTGAGAGTCTGGATCCTGAGGGAAACCGGAGCAAGGTAAGAAGTAGGCTGCACCACTGGCTCTCCCGTCTCCTTTATAGGTGTGGAAACTGAGGCCCCCACAGGGGAATGGCGAGGTCCCACAGGCACTGGCCAAGCTAAGACTGGACCCCCGGGGCCTCTGACCCTGCAGCCCATCCGGAGCACTCCATCTGCCTCTCGGGGCTCACCTCAGGAAGGACCACTTTGTCCCTGCACCCCCGGGGCATCTCCAGCTGGGCCCCATGGCCTTTGCAGAGCTCCTGGAACAAGTTGGCAGCCTGGGGAGATTTCAGATCTTCCAGATCTTCTCTCTGGTTTTTCCCATTGTATTTCTCACCTCTCACAACCTGCTGGAGAACTTCACGGCAGCTATCCCCCCCCATCGCTGCCGCGTCCCCTTGCTGGACAATGCTACCGCCCCTGCCAACGTCACTGGGAGCCTGGAGCCCGAGGCTCTCCTGAGAGCCTTCATCCCCCTGGACAAATACCAGAAGCCAGAGAAATGCCGTCGATTCCTTCACCCGCAGTGGCAGCTGTTGGAGCTCAACATGTTGGACCCAAATGCAAGCGAGGCGGGCACCGAGAGCTGCCTGGACGGTTGGGTCTATGACCACAGCAACTTCACCTCCTCCATTGTATCTGAGGTGGGCGCCCCCTCCCTTTCACTCTTGCTTCTTCCTTCTAACTTCTTTCCCCCTCCTCCATCTCCATCTGTAGTTCTTTTGGAGACTCACTGAACACACATAACTGGCCCGTCCAGATGGCTTGTTTAGGATTCATTCCCATCACGCTCCCCCTGACCTCTTCCCCTCTCAGCCCAGAGGGCCTAGTGAGGGCGAAGCTTTGGGTTCCAGCACCGGCGCTGCTCTTAGTGACCCGTGGGAGCTTGGGGACGCGTGATCCTCCCAGACTCAGATTCCAACTGGGTGAAGGGAAACGATCCTTCCCAGATGACATTGAGGCCCTCCCAGACCTGGCGGCCCCTCTTAATCCCTGCTGTTGGCTTCCCTTCTGATTCAGTGGGACATGGTGTGTGACTGGCTATTCCTGAAGCCCATGACTCAGTCCATATACATGGCGGGCATCATGATTGGAGCTCTCATATATGGCCCCATGTCTGACAGGTGAGTGTTCTCTGCTTTCTCGCTGCCCTCACCCCCATCGAGCACCCTCAGTACCTTGGGGGGCTCCTGCCCGTCCCCCTCTGGGCCACGGCATCTTTGTCCCACGGATTGTCCTAGATTCGCTTTTGTGCCACAGGTTTGGGCGGAGGCTGGTGCTGAGCTGCTGTTACCTGCAGTTGGCCATCAGTGGCACCTGTGCTGCGTTTGCTCCCAACTTCTCCCTTTACTGCTCCTTCCGTTTCCTATCAGCCTTCGCTGTGGCTGGAATTTTGATGAATACTGGAACGCTCTGTGAGTATGACCTCATGAACCTGCCCCAAACCCTGACAAGGAGCCTAGAGACCTCCCCTAGAAGACCCGAGACCCTAGAAGCGGCAAAATCCGGTCGACATTCTCCTCACCTTTTGGCGTGGTTCAGATGCCGTCTCTCTAAGATCTGAACCTCTTCCCCAGCTGGAATTTAGTTTTCCATTCTAGCCTCATCTGCATCCTCATGTATGTAGATGTTCTAATTTACACGGTTTTTCTGTGTCCTAAACTGTGGGCAACTTGGAGGCGGGAACCATATGTAGTTTAATTTCTCGGTATCTAGCACAAGGCTATGCAAGTAGTAGGTCCTTAATAAAGTCCGTGTCCATCTCTCATCTTCTCTACTAAACTGTGGACAACTTGAAGGCAGGGAATGTATCTATTTTAATTTCTCAGTATCTCAGTAGTAGGTCCTTAATAAAGATTTCTTGAATTACTGACAAACTCAAAGGAAGCTTACATGAGGAAAGTATGGAAGGTTGACTGAATGGATGCATAAGTGGATGATGGATGGATAGATGAGTGAATGGATGGAAGAATGGATGGTGGGCTGAATTAATGAATGAGTAGATAAATGGAAAAATGGAAGGATGAATGATGGGCTGAATTAATGAGTGAGTAGATAAATGGATAGATGGAAGGATGAATGATGGGCTGAATTAATGAGTGAGTAGATAAATGGATAGATGGAAGAATGAATGATGGGCTGAATTAATGAGTGAGTAGATAAATGGATAGATGGAAGAATGGATGGTGGGCTGAATTAATGAATGAGTAGATAAATGGATAGATGGAAGAATGGATGGTGGGCTGAATTAATGAATGAATAGATAAATGGATAGATGGAAGAATGAGCTGAATTAATAAATGAGTAGATAGATGGAAGGATGGATTCATAGAAGGACAGATGGACGAGGAGATGAATTTATAGACAGATGGATTACATGGTGCAGAATACTACAGGAGAAAGCCATTCATTTGATAAACCTATCCATTCATTTGTGTTGACTGTATTCACTAGAAACTTATCATTTATAATTTCAACTGGGTCTTTACTGCTGCATGGTAACACTTTATTCTTCCATGATTGACTCTTGATCCTCCTCTCCATGGATACTGTTCCAAAGCCTTTCGTCTTTCTCTTCTTCTTCCCACTTCCTCTGGGCAGAGAATCTTGACTCCTATTCTCCTGAGCAAATAGAGGCTTCCTCTTCTCTTCCATTCCATATCCCGAAGCCCCTCTTAATTATTTCCCACTTTCTGTTCCTTTGTGAAGGACAGGTGACCCTTTTCTCTGGCAAAGTTAAACTCTTCACTCGTGCTCTTGATTCCATCTCCCTTCATCTCAGCTAGGACCTTGGCTCCTCAAGCATGGTTTTCTTCCTCTCATCTTCAGTCTAAGCTTATCCACTAACTTCTCCTCAACCTGTAAACGTGCCCATTCTTTCCTCATTCTTAAAAAACGACCATACCATTCTTGGACCCCGTCATCTCCTCCAGTTACCATCTTATGTCCCCTCCTTTTCACTTGGAGCCAAACTCCAAGAAGGGATTGTCTTCCCTCAATTTCTTTCTTTATTCCTTCCCCCCATCTTTCTCAGTTCTTTGCAGTCTAATTTAGGACTTTATCACTCGACTGAAACAGCTCATTCCAAGATTATTGATAATTTCAATCAAATTGGACAGCCTTTTCTCAGTTTTCCTCTGTGAAGTCTTCAAAGTTTTCCATACAACATCCCCCCCAATTGCATTCTATCTTCTCTGTATTGAATTACTCCTTAGTCTCCTTTACTAGATCTTTCTTCTCTTCCATTTACTGGGGTAATGAGGTAGCACAGTGGCTAGAGCACTGGAAGTAGAGTTAGGGAGACCTGAATTCGAATGTGACCTCAGACACTTACTAGCTGTATAAATCTGGGCAAGTCACTTAATCTCTGCCTCAGTTTCCTCATCTGTGAAACATGGATAATAATATCACTTCCTTTCCAGGGCTGTTATAGGGATCAAATGAGATAACATATTTACAGCACTTTATAAACTTCAAAGCACTATCTAACTGCTGACTATTATTACCCAACAGGTGTTGCCCAAAGTTCTTTCCTTTTTTATTTTGCTTTGCTCTTTCATTTGATATACCTATCCACTCCCAGGAGTTTGGGTGGAGGGCTGGAATTCTGGAGAAGTATACCTGAAACAAGGTGTTAACTCAGTGGAATTGATGATATCATGGTTCTCTAGTTCCCATATATGCTTAATACTCAGCATGGTGATGTAATGTTTCTCTAGTTCCCATATATCCTTTGCACTTAGCATGGTGATGTCATGGTTCTCTAGTTCACACATGCTCAGTGTGCTGTAATGATGTAATTAGAAGGTATATAAGGGCTAAGAAGAACTGGAAGAGAGACATTCCATCTTTGACCAGCCTCGTTATGGATCTCCTGCCTCTTTCAAATTTGAGTCCCTCTAACTCTAACCCTGACACTAATTCCCATGAGTTTGATAGCTCTCATACAGAAATATTTAGTGTAACCTCTCTCCTGAACCCCAGTTCCATGTCACCACCTTCCTATTGGACAGCCTCATCTGGATATCCCACAGGTATCTCCAAATTATAGCTTCTTATCTTTTCCCCCAAACCCCTTTTTCCCAGAATTCCCCCCTTCTATTTCAGGTACTGGCATCCTACTCTCTGAGGTGGGCAAGTTCAGTATTATCCACTTTTGTCCCTCAGCCTCCACCTCCATTTCTTTTCCCTTGGCTCCTTGAAGCATCTTCTGCCCAGTCTCATCCTTTTCACGCCCCACGCTTGATGACCCCCATCTGGTTCAGGTCCTCGCCTTCTCTCACCTGCTAGACACAGCTACCTTTAGCATTGCCCCGCTCCGCAGCTGTCGATGATATTCCTAACACATATAGCTTTGACCAATCCAATCCACTCCTTACGCTCAAAAATCACTGCTGCTTCTGGGAAAATACAAATGCCTCTGGTTTTCATCTATTTACAACCATTCCCAGTCTGGTTTCTACCAATTTCTTTAGTCTTGGTTAGTGAATTGTGGGAATTGAATGAACGGCACTGACTATCTTGGAACTCAATTCTGGATCGAGCTCAGGAGCCACTTTCTACAGTTCCCCCTTCCTCGCTCATGAGCGCTCTCTCCCTCTTGAAAGTACGTTGCCATACTTCATTTTTACTCACCTGAATAAATATCATAAGCCCCTTCCCTCAGGAGAATATGAATTCCTTGAAGATAAAGATGATTTCATTTCCGAGTAAACCCAGAGCCTTGTACCTAGTAATAGACGTTTGTCAGACTGGATTGAAGTGAATGGATAAATGATTGAGTGAATGAGGGAATGAATGAAATGAATAAATGAATGAAATCGTCCTTGTGTCCTGGGTTTCCTTTCAGTGATGGAGTGGACGAGAACCCAGGCTCGAGCCAGGGTGATGACAATAAATGCTCTTGGCTTTAGCTTTGGCCAGGCCTTGCTGTCGGGGGTCGCGTATGCCATCCGAGACTGGAGCATCCTCCAGCTGACCATGTCTGTGCCCTTCTTCCTCTTCTTTCTGTCTTCATGGTCAGTGCCATTGGCGGGGGGGGGGGCCTCCATTTGGGATGGATTCCTTGTGGCTAAGGGGACCCAAGCGGGGAGTTCCTCACTCTTGGATGGCAGTGAGACTGGTCACAAGTGACCAACACTGCCGTCTCCGTGTTGTCCATCCGTCACGGCCAAGAACACCTTGTTGTCTGGCCATCCATAAGTTAAAGTGCCCAGGAAAGATTTGTGCTATTTAATATGGGGGAAACTGAGACCCAGAGCTGGTGCCCGAGGTAACAGCAGAGCCGAGGCTGGGGCCCAAGCCACCCGAGTCCCGATCCAAGGCTCTTTCCGCCATACCTCATCGCCTCCCCATCCCATCTGGCACGGGCAGGATGTTTTGCTAGTGCCCGCTGAGATGTCTGCTCGGAGAATACATGAGCCAGAAAGGTGGCGAGATTCCAGGAGAGGGGAGGGCCATGTGTTCTCACCTTCGGAGCCAGCAGGGCGGGTGGATCCTATGTGTTAAACAGGTGGCTTGCCGAGTCTGCCCGTTGGCTCATCATCATGGGCAAAACAGACCGAGGGCTCCACGCGCTCAGAAAAGTTGCAGGATTCAATGGGAAGAAGGATGCTAGAGACACTTTGACCACCGAGGTAAGGAGGAAAAGTTGGGCTCCTTTGAGCACTGAGGAATGGGGCTGGGCGTAGCCCACTGGGCCCTATTCCCAGCCATCAGGCAGCCTAAGAGTTGAGCGGGGTGAAGTTCTGCTTGGCCCCTCCTCCCTCCCCCTCCCTCCTTCCCTTTCTCTCCCCCTCCCTCCGAGGGGGCTCCTTCTGGGTCAGGATGAAATTTGGAATCAGAAAACTAGCAAATGCCTTACTGCCTTTGAGCCTCAATTTCCTTAAAAAAAAATCTGAGTGGGAAAGAGCCTTGGAAGTCATTTGAGCCAAATAATTTCTGACTTTTATAGGTGTGTATGCATGCATGTATACGTGTGTAGATATAATTTATTATTTATATTCACATACACCTTATACATAACATAAACAGAGGCCATTCAGGTTCCACACACACACACACTCACATATCTCTGTTATGTATATATGCCCACATAATACCTATTACACCCCCCCAGCCAGCCCCTCCCACTTCTGAGAGCTCAGATTCTCAGGAAGTTTTTCCTTCTCTCCAACCTGAGTCTGCTCCTCCCCAGGCTCTCCCTCTGCTCCCAGCTCCGGACTCTTGTGCCAAGGGACTGTTAAACCCCCCCCTCCCCACGAGCAGCTTTTAGCTAGTCAGTGACAGCTCTCGGCCCCTCCCACAGCTCCTTCTCCGAGATAAAGTTTACATGTGGGGAAACTGAGGCTCAGACAGGTGAGAGTACGGCTCAGCCAGTTCTTGTGACCCCGGGGACCGTGGCACACCAGCACTGTCCCTGGGGTTTTCTTGGCAAATTATACTGGAATGGTCCGGCTTTTCCTTCTCCGGTGACTAAAGCACAGAGGCTCAGGTGACTGGCCTAGGGTCACACAGCTAGTAAGTGTCCCAGGCTGCATTTGAACTCACTTCTTCCCAACTCCAGTGCTTTCACACCCTGCGGCGCCCCCTGGTGTTGGGCAGTCAGCCCTGACCCAACCCTACCTGCCCTTCAAGGTGCAAGTCCTAGAGGAGGTGGGATTCTGTGCTCCCCGGCCCTCTCCTGGAGGCTGCAGAACCAGGGCCCCCTTCAGCTGCAGAGACTCCCAACCCTTTCCTCGCCCCCTCCACCTTCTCTCCAGTTTCCCCCAGTTTGGGGGGCTGTGGGGGACCCTTGTGCTCTTTGTCTGGGGCGCCCCCTGGGGGCCAGGACTAAGCTCAGAGAGAGATCATTTTGTCCACCGGGCTCATTTTGCAGAGGAGGACTAGGAGAGCCACACATGTGGTGCAACTTCCCTAGGGGATTTACAGGCCAAGGGCTGGAGGTGGGATTTGAACCTGGGTTCAGTCCCCACCTAGTCTGCCCTGAAAGGCGGGGCTCCCCCCTTCCGGGGACCCCGGAATCCAAGGCAGAAAATCCCAGTTGTCCTTGAGTCACAGGCAGCGGCATCTGATCCTAGTGGCAGAAGCAGAAGTGCTCCTTTAATCTCCCACTTTACAGAAAGGGAAACCGAGGCCCAGAAAAGGTGAAGGACCTACGGGGAGGGTCACAAAGCAGGCTGTGGCAGAAGCCGTACTTCTGACTCCTTTTTCTAGAGCCCTGGCCCAAGGGAGGTCACGGGCCAGGACAACAGAGTAGATTAGAACCTGGAAGCCCCCGGTGCAGAAAGATCTGTCCCGGTGACAATCATGTGAAGACCGTGCTTCTTTGGCGACTCACATGTGGGTCACTATGGCTTCCAGCTCTTTCTCTCCTCAGAGACGGCCATCTTCTTGGTGTCCCCCTCCTAGATTGTGCTAGCCACCATGCAGGAAGATTTAACGGCAGCCAAAGCCCAGCACTCAATGGTGGATCTCTTCCGAACCCCTGAGCTGCGCAAGCGGTTTGGCTGCATGCTGTTTCTGTGGTGAGATTCTCTGCCAATGGCAAGCGGAGCCCCGTTGGGGGACCTTAGAGAACAATTCCCAGCTTCATAGTGAGGGGGGCCTAAGCCCGGGGGGGGGGGGAGGAACCTTTCCCAGCATCCTTGCGCCCCAGCCAAGCCTTCCTGGAGCCCTACCTGTAAGTAAGTGCGCTCACCTGCGCCTCAGCGAGCCCATGTGCTCAGCGTTGCCCCGGCAGGTGGCCCGTTCCCAGAAGTCCCAGCAGCCTCCATTAACCCAAGCCCCAACACCCGAGCTCAGGCTGGGGAACCGAGCAGAGAGTGTCAGAGCTGGGAAAGCGGGACCTCAGGCAGAACAAAGTCAGACTCGGAGATTTGGGGGGGGGGGGGGCTGTAGTGTCAGGCCTGGAAGTGGGAAACATGGAATGCCCCGGGGCAAGCTGGGGAAGACCCCCAATGAGGCGGCCCTCACCTCCTGCCTCTTTCTGCTGCCCTCTCTCCTAGGTTTACCTTTGGTTTCACCTTCTATGGCCTGGCCCTGGACATGCAGAGCCTGGGAAGCAATATCTTCCTGCTCCAGGTGCTCTTTGGGGCCATTGACATCCCAAACAAGATGGGCGCCTTCTTCGCCATGAACCGTCTGGGGCGGCGCGTGACCCAAGCGGGGTCCTTCCTCCTGGCGGGCCTCTGCATTCTGGTCAACACGGTGGTGCCTCAGGGTGAGTGGGGGTGACTCCCAGTGTGTGCCGGCCACGAGGGGCCTGGAAACACAAAGGAAAAACCAAACGGACCCCCAACCTCCTGCGAAAAACAAGCCCTGGGTCTCTGCTCTTCGGTCCTCAAGGACCAGATTCCCCTAATTCTCCGGGGATTAACGAGCTGAGGAATTGGCCGGCACCGGTTTTAGTGCCCGGTCTCAGGAACATCTGTGGGGTGGAGCGCGGCCCTTCGATATGGGAGATTCTGGGAATGACCTGCGAGGCGCTCTCCTGTTGTCCCGACCAGCATGGGGGGGGGGGGGCAGTTCCGCCATCGCTAATAATGACAACCGGCAGGGACGGAGCCCTTGAAACTGCCAAATACGCCCCCCCCCCATTTGATCCTGGCAGATACAGGCGCGATTGTTAACCCATTTTATTGGAGACAAAGTTGAGGTAAATAGTAATAAGTCAGGGGTCACATAGGACTTTGAGGTTTACAAGGTATTTTGCAAATATGATGTCAGCATAATGCAAACCCAGGTCTCCTTGAGTCTGGCGCTGCCTCCCTCTTCCCCCACCATCATCGACTTAAAATTGGAAGGAAACTGAGAAGCCATTAATCCGATCCCTTTACTTTACATCTGAGGAAACTGAGGCACAGAGAAATTAGAACCCTTGGCCGAGGTCCCACAGATAATAAGCGGAGAAGGGATCAGAACTCCAGTCCTTTCCACCTGCCTCATCCGCAAGCCTTTGTGAGGTTTCTACTGTGCCAGGCGCTGGGCTGCCTGCTGACCATGCGAATGGGCCGTCCCTTCCCTCAGGGAGTTTATGTTCCCTCCGGGAAAGCACGCACCCCCCCACCCAGCACGCACCCTCCCCCAGCGCACACACCCCCCCAGCACGCACCCCCCCCAGCGCACACCCTCCCCCAGCGCACACCCCCCTCCCAGCACGCACCCTCCCCCAGCACGCACCCTCCCCCAGCGTGCACCCTCCCCCAGCGCACACCCTCCCCCAGCGCCCCCCCCCCCCGCGTGCACCTCCCCCAGCACGCCCCCCCCAGCGCGCACCCTCCCCCAGCGCACACCCCCCCCAGCACGCACCCCCCCAGCGCACACCCTCCCCCAGCGCACACCCCCCCCAGCACGCACCCTCCCCCAGCGTGCACCCTCCCCCAGCGTGCACCCTCCCCCAGCGTGCACCCTCCCCCAGCGTGCACCCTCCCCCAGCACGCACACACGCACCCTATACTGTTCTACCCAGACAATTTCTGGAGATACATCTGAGATACAAAGTATCCTCTGCCTGGGAATATCCTGGGAAGGAGCTGAGGCCGGGGACTTGGGGGCTGCGTTCTCCACCCCTCACACATCCCTTCCCTCGCCCCCCCCTTTCTCTCCTCTCCCTCCCTTCCCCTCCCCCATCCTTCCTCCTCCCCCTCATCCATCATCCCCTCCCTCCCTCTTTCTATCTTGTCCCTCTTATCCATTATATCTCCTCTCCCCATATCCTCCCTTGCCTCCCTCTTTCCCCATCTCGTTCCTGTCCCTCTCCCTCCTCCTCCCGCCCCCTTCCTCCCTCTTTCCCCACGTCCCCCACAGAGCTGCAGACCCTGCGGGTGACCCTGGCCGTCCTGGGAATCGGCTTCGTGGGCTCCGCCTTCACCACGGCCACGGTCTACAGCAGCGAGCTCTTCCCCACCGTGCTCAGGTGAGGGCAGGGAGGGGTGGGGGAGGGGCCGCGCCCCGCCCTCCTCGTGCCTGTGAGCTGGGGGGTAGGGGGGCCGGCTGCTCCTCAGGCTGGGCCGGCCCGCCTCGAGCTGCTGGTGACTTCCCGGCGTGCTCAGCCAGGGCACGAGGCGGGAGCGGGCCTGCACCCTAGTCCCTTAATGTTCTCTCCACCGGAGGCGCGCGCGCACACAGGTGTGCACACACAATATGCACACGCGCGTGCACGCCCCGCCCCTCTCAGCCCCTCTGCGGCCTCTCTCCCAGCCGTAACACGTCCCCCCCCCCCCTCCCCCGGTCCCGGAGGGTGCCCGCCTGGTTTTCCCACCACGTGCACACGGCTCCCTGGGGGGTCTGCCCCTGCAGCCGGGGCTTCCGGATGGGGCTCCCCTCCAGGGCGGGCAGCAGGGAAGGGGCCGCGGGGCCGCGGCTTTCCTCCGAGGAGCTGGACACCAGGCCCATGGCCACCCTGTCCCCCGCAGGATGACTGCCATGGGCGGATGCCAAATGCTGGCCCGGCTGGGGTCCAGCCTGGGGCCTCTGGTCAGGCTGCTGGGCCAGGTCAGCCCCTTGCTGCCCCTGTTCGTCTACGGAGGGGTCCCGGTGCTCGCCGGGCTCACGGCCCTCCTGCTGCCCGAGACCCTCAGCCTGCCTCTGCCCGACACCATCCACGACGTGGAGAGCCGGTGAGTGGCCCTGCCCCGGCCGCTGGGGGGAGGGGCGCTTCCCACCCAGCGCCCAGCCAGGGCTCTCCATGGGCCCCGGGGAGCCCCAGGGCGCATCTTTCCGCACACGGGCCCTGGGGGCGGACGCTGGCTCTGGCCCCCAAGCAGCTTGTATTCCGTCTGGGGGGTGAGGTCTACACATGTAAGTCCACAGAACATAGCTCTCAATCCGACAGAATTAGCAATCAGTCCAATAAAGGCACCCCTGTGCCCGGCAAGACAAAAATTCAAGAATCCCCTAGAAGGGGAAGGGCCCCCCCCTACCTCCCCAGCCCCAGGAGGTAGGCTCAACAGGCGCTGTTAACCTCAGTTTATCAAGAAAGAGACTGATGTTCAGAGAGTTTCACCTTGGCACTGAGCCAGGTGCATGAGCCAAGGCTCAGCCAGCCCCAAAATGTCAGGGGCTAGGGCCAGAACTCAGGTCCTTGGAGGGAGAGTCCATGCTCTTTCCCATTACCACCCATTGCTTTCTAGGGGCTTCTTCCCTCCCTTCCTTGCTTCCTTCCTTTTTTCCCCTCCTTCCTCTCTGTCTCTCCTCTCTCTCTGTCTCTGTCTCTGTCTGTCTTTGTCTCTGTTCCTCTTTCTCTGTGTGTGTCTCTGTCTCTCCTCTCTGTCTCTCTGTCTCTCCCGTCTTTGTCTCCCTTCCTATGTCCAGTCTTGACTATTACTATTCCTTCCAGTTCTAAACCCTCTGATCGCAGTTTCCCTTTTTCTTTGCAGAGTGAAAGGTGCCGAGCCAGAGCAGAGCCCTGTGAAGTCCACGCCATTCTAGGACAGCCGGGAGAGCCTCCAGCCCCGAGAGCCCCCAGCCCCGAGAGCCCCCAGCCCCGGGAGCCCGTGAGCTTTGGCTGCTCGGGGAGAGCATCCTGAGCGGTGGGGGCGCTCACTCATTGGGGCGCTCACAGGCGCTGCCCAATCCTGCTCCCCACCCTTCTCGCCAATCCCCGGGACTCTGACCCATTCACATCCTCCCATCAGCCTCCTCCCTCTGCTGTCCAAGAGCTCTGAGACACCTTGGGCCTGATTCCAACTTTGCCCTGTAGCTTTCTCCCTCTTCTTTTCCTTCCCATCTTCCCTTTCCCTCTCCCTTTTCTTTCCCCCTTTCCGTCCCCCCTTTCCTTCCTCCCCTTCCCCTCCCCCTCCCCCTCAGCCTCGTTTCCTCTTCCTCTGCTACGGCCCTGAAGACTTTGGATTTGGAGAGGACCTGAATTCAAATTCAGACCCTTCCTGTCTACATGATCTTGGCCAAAGTCACTTACGCCCCTGGATGGGCTTCTTTGTGATTCGAAGAGGGCGTGTTTGGACAGGCTGGGACCCTCTCTTTCAGGGGACCCCTTTCTCTCATTGCCTTCAGGGGAGGCCCTGCCTGCCCAGGGTCCCAAAAGGGCTGAGTAAGCCCCCTTCTCCCCCTCGCCCTCCCTGCACTCCTAGTGGGGAGGATGGGGCAGGGGAGCAGGGCTTTCCTAAGGCCTCCTCTCTCCCCACCGAGGAACCCCTTGGGGTGGGGGTGGGGGGGAGAAGGTCTCTGGCTTCCCTGCTGACCGATGTCCTGCTTCTGCCTTGGACGGGCCCTCAGCAGGCCCAGGCTGCCTCCTGTTCACCAAAGATGTACTGAATGGCTACGTTCCAGTCCTTCCCAGTAGAATGTAAGCTTTGGGAGGGCAAGAAATGCTTTGTTTAGCCCCCACAAGTGCTTGGTGCATAGTAGGCACTTAATAAATGCTTGCTGATTGAATGACTGATAGCTGTCTACTGTATGAGAGGCCCCAAGCTGGGCCTGGCTCTGTGCCGAGTCTGAGTGTCTGCAAAGGGGGCCAGAGACTGCGGAGCCAGACCCCCCCCCCCATACAGGTGTATGTTTGTGACATCTGGGTGTGTGCACATGCAGAGGCCTGGAGCTAGATGCTGACACTGGCATCCGTGGAGCCTGGGGGGAGGGGGAGGGCCTCAGGGGAGCAGCTTCCAAGGTACCCAGGTCAGGGTCACTGGGAGAAGGGGGCAGGGGCTTTCAGTCAGACAAACAGGTTTCCTGGGGGCAGGGCCCCTAAACTGGGCCTTGGAGGAAGGAAGGATGGGTACGGAGCCCAGGCAGGGAACTGGGCGTAGGGTTTGCATTCAGAGATGGGCAAGTTGAGGCAGGTGATCTCTCCTGGCCTGGCAGGACCACAGATTGTATGAAGAAGCGGAGGGAGGCACCGTGCCCAGAGATCTGAGAGTCTCACCTTTACATCCCATTATTTTTGTCTTCTTTTAAGATCCAACTGGGGAGGGGGGGCAACTGGGTGGCACAATGGTTAGAGCACCAACCCAGAAGTCAGGAGGACCTGAGTTCAAATTTGAACTCGGAACTTAACACTTCCTGGCTGTGTGACCCTGGGCAAGTCACTTAACCCCAGTTGCCTCAGGGGAAAAAAAGATTCAGGTGAGCTTCCCTCACTTCCTGAAGTCTTCTCTGGTTCCTTAGCTGCCAGCATCCTCTTCCTCCTCAGGTCACTCTGTATTTACTTAGCTGCCCGAATTTTATGCCCTCCTTGTGTACACACACAGTTAAGGAGAATGCAGGTTCCCAGAGGGCAGAGCTCCCCGATTTTGTCTCTGGTCCCCATCACCTAAAAGCAGGAGATTAATAAATGCTTGTCGAGTCAAGCCCAATCGGAACGAGGAAGAGGATTTCTGCCTTTCCCTGTTTGGAAAATGGGCAGAAGTTGAGAGCCAGTGGAGGCAGAGAGGGTGGAGGAGGGCCAGGTTAGTGGTAGAGCTGAGAAAACGCACGGGGCTGGGCCAGTCTCCCTCTCCCGAATCTCTGTCGGGCCGCTGGTTCTGGACCTGGGATTCTCCCAGCTTCCCCGGCTCTCTGACCCCTGGGCCCTCAGAGGGGTTGGTCCCCCCCCCCCAGCTTGCCCCTTCCAACCTCTGTCTAGGAGGACCCACAGGGGCTCCTGGGAGTCACGTTTCTGGGGGCAGAATCGGCCCAGGAAGGAAGGGCTGGGCTCCCTGCCCACTCCTGCTGCCAGCCAGGCCCGGGCCTGGGTCACCATATGGTGTGGGCCACGGGGGGCCGAGCAGCATGGCTGACGCAGATGAGTTGGGAGGTCGGCCTGCTTGTCCCAAGGCCCTCCCTTCTCCCTCCCAGGGCCTGGTTCCCTACTGCTGGGGGAGTGACAGCCTAGAGCTGGCAAGGCCCCTCCCCCAACCCCCCCACCCCAGCTTGCAAAGGAGAGTGGGCACTTCTGGGTCAGAAAAATCCAAGGGGGCTCTGGGTGAACCTGCCCTTCTAGGAGCTTGCCTCAGTGGCAGAGCCGGAGCTGGGCGGGGGAGGAGTACGGGGGCTAATTACCAGGGGACAAGGATTGGGGGGCTAATTACCAAACACACACTCACAGGCCTTTAATGGTACCAGCCCCCGCCAGACCAGAATAGAAACAAATCCAGAGAAAGAAGGTCTAAGGGCAGGTTTTTGGAGAGATTTATACTAAGGTGATACTGGCTGCCTGAGGGGGACCTGGAGCCAGGCCTTGGCCTGGAAGCCACAGGGAGGGGGCTCTTGCCCTCCCTGCTCACGAAGCTGAAAAAGGGACTGGGCTCTCTCTAAGGTCACGGATAAGCCGGGCCCCACAGCCTGACCTCGGTCCCCTCCTCCTCTGGGCCTCCCTGCTCCAGCTTTTCCTCTTCCATCTCCCTGGTTCCCTCCACCTGCCCCAGAAGGTGCGGTGTACCCAGCATCAGGAAGATCTGAATTCAAATCCAGTGCAGACACTTCCTGGCTGTGTGGTTCTGGGAAAAGTCGCCTTGTGTCTGCCTCGGTTTCTCATCTATAACATGGGTATCATAATGGAACCTACCTTTTGCTGGCTTCTGTGCGATGTAGGGTGGTTGTAAGGAGAAATATTCCCATTCTTATTCTCCCACACAAGTAAGACTGAGCGAGGGCTCACTGGGGATGGTGGTGAGTTCCCCGTCACTGCCCGGCTCTCAGGAAGGCTGGGATGTTGGATAGAGCGGGCAGGTGTGGGTGGATCCAGCGCAGAGGTTTTCCCACTGGTGGAGGGTGAAGGACCCAGATTTGGGGCCCCCATTCCCCGGGGGACTTTAGATCGGGGCGCAACCTCTTGGGCCATTTTTATGAGCCCTTTTCTCCCAGGAGAGTTTAAACCCTTTGAAGGCAGGAACCGCCTTTCCCTTTCACTTACAGTGGAAACCTCCCTCCTTCCCCGCCTCGCTGACCCCTCCTGGACCCCTTCCGTCTGGTGAAAGATCCCTTCCCAGAATCCCCGTTTCAAGGCGTTCAATCAAAGGCGGAGGATTGCAAGGGAGACCAATAGTCTTGAAATTAAAATGCCATTTTCCCGACCAAGTTCAAGGGTTCCCCGAAATTTGCCCATGGACCCCTGGAGCCCAGATCAAGGACACTTTCCTAAGCGGAGGTTCCGGTCACGTCCTGCTCAGACCCGGAGGTGGAAGAGGAAGCCACAGCCTGAGTGTCGGAGGCCTGGAGTGGGGTCAGTGTCCGGGGCCATCTCAGCCACGGGAGCCAACAGTGGAGGGAGGGAGCGCCTCATGGGAGACCTTCAAACAGAGCCTGCAGGGAGCACTTGCTGGGGATGGGCGGTGGGAAGGGGGCCGACTGTTAATTAGGAGCTGGTCAGGTGGGAAGGCCCATGGTGCTTCTGGGAGATTCTGTGTCTCGTGTCACCTCCACGGGTCTGAGGCGGAGGACGGGGCTGAACTGCAGCATCGTTATGTCCTCCCAGCTCCACTGCCTGTGCTCTGCTGATCACCAGGACTCTCCCCCGTGGGGCCCACCCCCCGGCCGGAGCTATCCCGAAAAGCCTGCGTCCCCCAGCTCTGGGTGGGGACCGAGTCGGCTCCCTCCCAGGGGCCCCGCCAGTGGCAGAATCCCCTTCCCCTCCTTTCTCTCTGCCTCTCCTCTGTCTCTCTGTGTGCCCCTCTTCTGTGTCTCGTCTTTTTCTCTCTTTTTCAGCATCGGTGTCTTTGTCTTTTCTTTCTGTGTGTCCGTGTCTACTTCTCTTTCTCTCTCCTCTGTCTCCGCCTTTGCCTCTCTCTTTCTGCACCTCTGTGTGTCTGTCTTTTCTCTGTGTCTGTCAGTGTCTCTGTCTCTCTCCTCCCATCCCCCCCCTTTTGTTCTTTTGTGGTTAGAGAAGCCCTTTCACAGATCTTCAAGCCAAGCTTGGCAGGACAGCCACCTTTGGGCGCTGTCAAAGGGCTCTTTTGGGCTATGGGCTGGACAGGAGGGTCCTGGAGTCCCTTCCAGCACTGAGAGCCTGGGAGAAAATGGGGGCGGGCAGTCAGGAAAGCCGGAGTGGGGGTGGGGACAGCAGATCTGCACCATGTCAGGCTCTGTCAGCGAGGGGCGCCCAATCTCAGGGTCTTCCAGCCCAGCCTCAGGCCTCAGCTCTTTGGGGGGCAGCCTCATTCTCCCTGTTGCTGTTTCCATCTCTGTCTCTCCCTCTCTGTTTCTTTGTCTCTGTCCCTCTTTTTCTCCCCCGTCTGTCTCTCCTTGTCTCTTTTTCTCTATCTCTGTCTTTGTGCTCCTCTGTCTCCCTTTGCCTTTGTCTGTCTGTCGTTCTGTCTCTGTCTCTGAGTCTTTTTCTGTATCTCTCTATCTCTGTCTTTGTCCCTCTCTGTCTCTCTGTCTTTGTCTCTGTCTCTCCCTCTCTCCTGCAGAGTCAGTCCCAGCACAGAGGAGCACCTGCTGCTGGTCTCCAGCCCTTGTCCCTGGGCTGGCCCTCTCCCTTGCTTTTACTCTCAGGGTCCCTGGCACGGGTCTTTCTGGGAGCCAGAGGCAGAAGCCCTCGGTGGCCATTCCACAGGAGGCTTTCGGAGATAATGGGGGCACAGAGAAGGGTCCTGCCCGGGAGTCAGACCACCTGGCTTCCAGTCCCCCCTTGTGAGCGGGGAGTCTTTGTCCATCCCCCGGTTCTCGGATCCCCTCCCTTTGGGGTCTGCACGCCTGCTTTTCACTGCAGTCGGGAGCTCTCTCCACCACGCCAGCATCTGCCTTTTAATTTATCCAACAACCGCTGAGCATTTATTTCATGCACCAGACACTGTGCTCTACTTGAGAGCTGCCTGGGCCTCGGGGGGCTCAGGTCAGTCGCCCAGTGGCACCCAGCCCATCCCGTCAGAGACGACGCTGGCCCCCCAGTCTGTGTGCCCAAGGAGCGGGTCTTTCCACAACAAGCTTTCTCCTCATACCCATGAGGTGCAGATGATAATCCCTGCCCTGTCTATTTACAGTCATTGTGAGGACCCAGAGAGACGGAAAGCCCCACGTAATTATAAATGCCTCGGAAACGACGGCAGAATGGATAAAGGGAACAAGATCGGCCCGGTGGAGGTCAGTCACCGCCTGCTCCGAGGCGGGCCCCCAATCCGATGCCATTTGTGGCTTGACTCAGTGGAATAAAAGGACAAAGACTGAGGCCATTCTTGCTCCCCGGCTCGATCGCCCCAAGGTCAAGGGCACAGTGGGCCAGGCCGGTGCCCTGGCTCTTCTCTGGAGAGACCACACTCAGCTGCCTTGAGTTTTTCCCTTTGAACAGGTTGAAAAAGTGCCATGACCATCGCTGGAGAGCTCTGGCCTCCCTATGGGGGGGGAGTGGCACCATAGGGGCTGGGCCCAAACTGGGGGCCTGGCTCTTTCCATGGGGGGGGAGGGAACAGCTAGAGTAGCAGCCTGAGAAGGGAAGAAAGCTTCCTTTCTTCCTCCAAGCCTCTTAGTCCTTCCTGCCTCAATGTGGAAACTGAGGCAGAGGAAGTTGGGAGGGAGGAAAGGAGGGGCTCGGAGCCCTCCCTGAACAAACCGCACAGGGCCAATGGAGTTTGGAAAGTTTCTTTTGTTTCTCCCACACATTTCCGGAATTGGGGTGTTTTCCAAGACTCAGACACATTTGTTAACAAAGAGAGAGAAAGAAAAAATAACAATGGGGGACGGGAGCCCCTTCGGCAGAGAACTGTCCCCCCAGCAAGTCCGTGGGGCCGTTCCTCCCGGCTCCCTCTCGCCCGGGATGCCACAGGTTATTGATATCTAGATAATTGTCTTTAATATATATCTGCATTTTCCTTTCCCCCCACCCCGCCCGCCCCCCGCCCCCCAACCCGACACACGCACAGATGCTCTTCTCTGCCAGATCCCGAATGCACGTCGCCCGAAAACTCATCTTGTCAAGAGACCTCCAGGTCCTCCCGGGGCGGGCAGGGCAGGGCACCAGTCTGTCTAGGGAGCCTGGCCCTGGGGCTAAGCCTCCCTTCTCTGCCCGGAGCCCCGGCCCTAAGGACTCACCCCAACACACTCTGTGCCCACCTTCCCCCCACCGTGACCCAAACCCCATCGAAGCCCAACCCTTCCCACGTGGTACTGCCAGCTGCTGCTGCTCCCACAAACCAAAACATGGAGGGGGAGGGGAGGGCAGGGCAGGGCAGGAAGGAAAACACCAGAAAAGGGGGAGGGTGGGAAAAGGGAGGAGCAGAAAGAGACATAAAGGGAGGAAGAGGCACAGCCAGGGAAAAGGAGGGGGGGGGGAAAGGAGAAAGAGAGGGAGAAAGGAAGGAAGAGAGGGAGCGAGAGAGGAAGAAAGCGAGGGAAGGAGAGGAAGGGAGAGAGGGAAGGAGAGAGGAAGGGAGAGAGGAAGGAAGTGAGGAAGGAAAGGAGAAATGAAAGCAGGGAGAGAGGGAAGGAAGAAAAGAAAGGGACAGAGTGAGGGAAGGAAAAAAGTAGGAAAGAGAGGTAGGAAGGGAGAGAGGGAAAGAAAGAAAAAGTAGGAAGAGAGGGAAGGGAAGAAAGAAAGTGGGGAGAGAGGGAGGAAGAGTGGCAGGGAAGGAAGAAGGGAGGGAGAGAGGGAGGAAGGAAAGGAGGGGACCCGAGGAAAGAAACCGGACGAGAAGCGAACACTTTACAAAACCCCTGCCTGCCTTCCCGCCCCCACGCCCCCCCTAAATAAAATCACCCCCCCTTTAAAAAAATAAATCAATCCAGGGCCGGGTGGGAGTGGGGGCTGCGCGCCTCGCTCCGGCGCCCGGGCCGGGAGGGAGGCGGCGGCGGGAGGGAGGCGAGGAGGGGCGTTCCGTTCGCGCTCTCTGGCTTCCTTGCTCCGAGAAGTCCGGGCCGCGGCCGCTCACACGTAGTACTCCTTGTCCTTGTTCTTCTTGGCCTTGCCGGGCGCCTTGGGCGCGGCGGGGGCCTTCTCCTTGACCACGGCGCCGTTGCTCTGCGCCGAGTTGCTGATGTAGTTGCGGCTCTGGTCCACCTGGTAGGAGCCCTCGTCGCGGTTGCGGTACTTGTACATGGCGTAGAGGAGGATGAGGATGCACAGCGCCGCGGCCGCCACGATGCCCACCACCATGCCCGTGGTGCTGCTGGACTCGCGGATCACCTCGACGGCGCCGGGCGGGCCCCGCTCCCCGGGGCCCGTGGGGTTGGCTGTGGGCACACGGGGGAAGCCGGGGGCCGCCGTCACGCCCGGGGCCGCGGCGGGGGGCGGCCGGCGCGGCTCGAAGGCGGTGGGCGCCCCGGGGCCCCCGGCCGCCGCCACCGGCGGGTTCTCCAGCAGCGGCTGCAGCGGGTCGCGGTGGTTCATTTTGCCCGCCGGCAGGTTGGGGGGCAGGGCGGAGGGGGCGAGCAGGACCCCCGGCGCGCCCGTGGCCCCGTCTGTCCTGAGGTTGGGCCGGGGGGGAGGAGGCTTGCGGGGGGACAGGAGGGTGGTACGGTCCGTGACCAGGGGAAAAGTGGTGTAAAAGTCTTCGTCGTCCGTGGGGGGCAGACTGGAGTCAAAGACCTCCCCCGAGGCGAAGCCCGAGGCCTCGATGGGCTCCTCGCAGTCGCTGTCGTCCTGCTCCCCGCCCTGGCACGGGGGCGGCCCGGCGGGGGGCCGCCGGGCCCCGGGCGGGGGCAGGGTGTCTTGGGTGGCCCCCATGCCCGTGAGGAAGGGGTAGAAAGTCGGGGGCGGGGGCACGAAGGGGGAGCGGGTGGCCACAGGAGGGGGGTCTAGGGAGTCCTCCGTAATAATGGGCAAAATTAACTCGCCTCCTAGAAGAAGAGAGAGAAGAGAAAAGAGAGGGCATCAGGGGCGGCCGGCGGGGCTGGGCCTGGGCACAGAGAGAGAAACAACAGGCCTTTACAAAAATCGCAAATCGGTTCCAATTAGCGTGTCCGAAAGGCTGCCTAGGGCTTGGACCCGGGCCGACCCAGGGGGCCTTACGAGGCACGGGCCCGCCCAGGGAGGGGCTCTGCGCTGTGGGTTCTCGGGTCTCTTTTTTTTTTTTTTTTTTTCTCTTTCAATTTTTGGTTCGTTTTTAAGAAACCAAAAGGAAAAAACAAGAAAAGCAAATGGAAAAGAAACGAAAAAAAAAAAACGAAAACAAAAAAAGTCTACTGCTTTGGTTACTTTTTTTTTTGTCTTTTTTTTTTTTTTTTTTTTTTAAATAAAACAGCTTTAAATAGGTCAACAGCAGCATTGGCACAAGCCTACTGGCAAGGGGGGGCACTGGCTAGTTTCTCTTTGGGGGGGGTCTTTGTGATCGGTTTGGTTTTTAAAAAAGAAGAGAGCATACCACGGAATTCAGGTAACTTACATCAACAAATAGGCCCAGTGATTTTAGCATGAAGAAAAAAATTACAAAACAGAGCTGTGTAAGAGGGTTCTCCCGGATGAAAATAAAGACAACTTTTTTTTTCTTTGCTTTGCTTTTTCTTTTCCGTACAACTCTTTCTTTCTGTCTGTCTGTCTGTCTGTCTGTCCTCTGGCACCTCCCTCGTTCACCACTCGCCTCCTCTCCCTGACTCTCTCCCTCTCTCCTCACTCAGGGCACACCTAAGGGGTGGGGGCCACAGTCTGAGGGAGAGGGGCGGAGGGGAGGGGTGGACACTGAGGTGTCGGGGCCCTGGCAGGGCATGAGGGGATGGGCCAGAAGGGAGAGCCGGCTGAGTGGGGACAGTGTGGTGTCGGGGTGCGGGGAGCCGCTAGATGACCGGGAGATGCCAGGGGCCCCGGGAACAAAGGGGTAACGGAGAGGGGGATGAGATAGAAGAGAGATCTGGGTGAGTTGGGGTGTCTGGGCAAAATACTAGGAGAATGGGGCAACCAGTGTGGAGGAAGCCCCAAGGACAGCCAGGGGAGGGGCTGAGAAGGAATGGGTCAGGGTCATATGTGAAGGTGAAGGTGTGTCTGAAGGTGAGGTGAGACTGGAGGGACAAGGTCAAGAGCAGGGGAGGGGAGGAGGGGAGAGACTACACCTGAGCTGGCCCTGACTACCCAACCTCCTCTCCACCCATTCCCTCTGCCCCTCTAGCCTCCCCCCCATCCCCAACCCCTCCCCAGAGCCCCAGCTATAGATATAGTTAGGGCTGCCCCAGGGCTTGGCTGCCTCAGGCCCTTTTAGGAAAAACAATAACAAACCAACAGAAAGAAGAAGAAAGCAAAAAAAGGAAAGGAAATATATATATATACACACACAGCCGTCTAGGGGAGGCTCCTGCTGGGAGGTGGGGACCCAGGGGAGGTCACAGGAGGGCTCTCCCTCCCCTTCCTAGGGCTGCTAACTGAAAACCCACAAATGGGTAGAGGAGGGAGCTGACTACTTGTCTGAGCTGGTGGAGCACCACTCCCTGCATCTCCTAGAGTGAGCCAGGCTACCCTCCCCATCATCTCCTAAGATGAGAACTACAACTCCCATCAGTCCTGGTGAGGACAGTCACCCCTTTCATCAGCTAGAATGGGGGAAGGCTACCTCTCCCATCTTCCCCTACAACTTCCATCATTCCCTAGGCAGGACATCCTCTCCTGGCCCCCTCCGAGTTGGGGACTACGTGTTTTTCGAGGCCCTCGGTGGACAGAGCTCTTACACTTCCTGTGACCTTCTCTAGATTTAAGGACTGCAACTCCCATCATCCCAGGTTAAGAAACATCTTCTATTGGCTCAGAAAAGCCAGCTCTTCCTATCCGCTGTCCAGATGCTGGACTTTTGGCCCCCCAGCTGAGCCCTTTAGGAGTAGAAATCTCCTTGCTTGGCTAGGGGAGGAGGCGCTGGAATTCTCATAGCCGCCATTTCCTCTCCAGAATGACTCTCACGACTCCTGGGACTTACTCTCCCTATAGATTTGGGGAGTTTGGGTCTCCTCCAGGAAACCTGCCTGGATTCACCCTCCACAGCCTGCCACCTCTAAAGACAATCGGTCTCTGACTTGCCAGTGTGTTCTCAAAACAGTTTGGTCCATCGGAACCAGCTTCCTCCCAGCCAAGTCCTAGGATGCCCAAGCTCTGAGCCCAGATTATGGGAAAGGATGAAGACTAGCACAGTGGGAGCCCTGGAGCTCCCAGAAATGGGCTTAAAATGGCACCTTCACAAGCTCTTTCTAGCAGACCCTTCAGGGTCTTGTGATATTGCAATTCCCCCTCCCACCATCTGCATTCCAATGCAGGGTTTCTTGCCTTCTGGTGTTGGGTCTTTGCTGCTAGAAAATGTCATCTTCCTCCCACTCCTGAGAACCCATTTATTTCTACACAAATCACATTTATCTGTCACAGAACCTCAGAGCTAGAAGGGGCGGCGGAGACCAACTCCATCCCTTCCTTCTACAGATCAGGAGACAGGCCATACCCAAGCAAGAGACATCTTGCAAAGAGCATTGGATCGAGGCAGAATCTTCGCAATGGTTAGCTCGGAGAAGAGATGGCTCAGGGTGGGGAGGGAAGACATGGCCGGGCTACCACATGGGATCGAGGTCGGTCTTGTTCTAAATGACCCCTAAGGACAGAACTCTGAAGACTCGGTAAGGGTTGCGGGGGATCAGTTCAGGCTTTATACCAGAAAACTCTTCCTCACCATCAGAGCTGGTTATCTTGAGCTGCCCAAGGAGCCAGGGGGTCCTTGAGCTCCCAAGTGGAGGCTGGAAGATCACACAAGGCAGTGGTGGAAGAGATTTTGGGCCACATACAGGCGGGCCACTGGGGTCCCTTCCAACTCAGAAATCCTGTGTTTCAGGATCCAATTTCCCACTGTGAGCTAGCCGTAAGAGCTGGCAAGTCAACCCCCCTCTCTAAAAAGTGCGAGTCACCATAAGCCCCCTGTTTCATCAGATTCCCCATCACCAACCAGAACGTCCCTGGATCTGGACAGAGCCCGCCTTGATCACTAAGCTCTACATCCTATTTCCTGTCACCAACCTCCTCCCTGCTGCCTGCCCAGATACCCAGACCTCCTCCGCTCCATCTTCACAGAAGATATTATGGCATGGTGAGAGACGCCCAGTGCACGGTCAGTTGGGAAGCCCCTTGAGGGCAGGGACCGGGCCCTTTATTTGTGTCCTCATGCGGAAGGGAATGAGATGCCCAGGAAGCCCCAATCTAAAAATTGCAGCTTGGAAAAGGCCCCCAAAACCAGTTAGGTTCACTGACTGGTCACAGGATGCTGGGTAAGAACATTCTGTGATGGACTGGGGACAGGGAGGAGCCCAAAAGCTCCCTAGGATAAAGGGAGGGACAGCACGAAAGGGGAGGAAATGCATTTAGCATCTGAAGGCCTGAGTTCAAATTCTGCCTCTGTTGTTCGCTGCCTATTTGATGCTGGGCAATGACTCTCGGCTCTTGGCCTCAGAGACCAGAGAACCACGTTCTTATAATAAAGGGATGACCTGTGAATGTGGAATTAAACTAGCTCTTGACCTGAGGGCAGCAGCAGGAGTGAAGGTGTGGGGGCTGCTTCTCAGGTCATAGACCCCCCCTCCTTGGAGGTTTCGAAGCACTTGTGCTTGTCAGGCATGTTCTAGTGGGGATTCCTTTTAGGTTGGACTAGAGACCATGTACTAGCTGGGTGACACTGTTTGCCTCAGTTTCCTCATCTGGAAAATGAGTCTGAGAAGGAAACGGCAAGCTAACATAGGACACAAGTGAGGAGGTCAGGGAGTTTCCCTCCAGCTCTGAATCTGAGACTCAGATCTGTGAGCCGTGAAAAGAAGGGTCACATTGGATGATCTCTAAGTTGCCTCCCAGCTTACAGTCTGATTCTGTGAAATCTAGTCCCTTTGGACATAGAAACCAAAGCTATACAGAGTAAGCAATCCTGATACTATGGGATCTTCTGGCTCGTACCTAACATTTAAATCTGGCCAATCTGAGCACCCCCTCGTGGGACCAGCCGAGAGACAGAATCACGTCCTGCAGAAGTGGTTACAACGGACCCCCCAAATTCCCTATACTCATTCATAAACACTCATCTCCTTTTCCCCAACTAATGTGGACAGCTCATTGCTCCCAGTCCCACTCAGAAAATGTCGCTATTTCCACGCCTTTCCCTTGACCTACAATGCCTTTTTTTTCATCTCCGACTTATGGAAATATTGCCCATCCTACAGCTCCAGTCCAGGCCCCCCTGCCCTCTGAGGCTGTCCTGCCCCTCACAGAGCAATCCTCTCCTCAGCTCTTAAACCGTGCCATGGCGTTTGCCCCACAATGGCTAGCGTTCTGAGACAGCTAGGTGGCAAGTGAAGGGAGTGCTTGTTCAGGAGACAGGAAGACCTGAATTCTGATCCAGCCACAGACACTGACTAGCTGTGTGATCCTGGACAAGTCACTCAATCTGTTGTCTAAAAGAGAAGGTCCCTCCTGGATCCCGCCTTGTTGTAGCTCAATGCTGTGCAGAGCGACCCACCATGGACAAGTCCGGTGGAGAACTCCGGCAAAAACTGAAGATGATCCACCGGAGAGGGAAATGGCAAATACTCCAGTGTCTGCAGGGCCAAGAAAATCCCAAGGTAAAACTAGTCCATGGGGTTTGAAGAGTTGGGGCTTAATGACCGAACAACAACAAATCTTGTATTCTAGAGTGATGATCCAAAATAGTATGGTGCAGTGGAAAGAGCACCAGGCTGGTATCTAGAGACTTGGGCACAAACCCATACTTGACATTTATTCTCTGGGTGGCTTTGGGTAAAATCACTTCCCTCTCCAAGCCTTAGTTTCTTGATGTGCAAAGTGATGGGATTGGACTAAAAGACCTTTTCTTTTTAAGGATAATTCTCTACATTTGTTTTTTAAAGATGAATTTTTAAAAGAACAAGATAGGGAAAATGAGACTAGAGAGAAGGGGAGTCTGAAAAAGTTATGGGGGTTTTAGCTCAAGCTTAGTGGCAATTAAGAGAACAGAGAAAGCAAATTCACTCTGGAAATTATGGTCCCACCTTCCTCTAGCTCTGGCTCAGATCCAGGCACTATGGGATGGAATTCTGGGTGCCAGATACTAGGAAGGACATTGAAAAGCTGGAGAGATGGCTCGATGGCTAGAGTGCTGGACCTAAAGTCAGGAAAACCTGAGTTCAAATCCAGCCTCAAGCCTTTCCTAGCTGTGTGACCTTGGGCAAGTCACTTATAAGTGCTGTCTGCCTCAGTTTCCTGTATGGTAAAATAAAGGTAATAGCACCTACCTTTGCATGAGATGTATCGAATGAGAACATATTTGAAAATTTCACAAAGCACTATCTGTTGGTCATTATTACCTCTTAGACAGCAAGTAGAATCTAAGAAATTGTTCTGGGAGAAAGCCATTCTCCCTTTCCACTACTCCTCTGGCTTTGGTCTATGTCGGTAGATGACACCGTCCCTGGCAGAGGGACGTTGTCACTAAGCCCTTCTGATGCCCACAAAGTCCCCAGACCCACGCTCAGGTCGATCCTGGGCTAACTGCCTACTGGTGGGCAGGGGCAGAATGAGTCAGCCCTAGAAATCAGCCAATGAGAGCCTGAGTCAGATGCCAGCCCTCGAGACCAGGCTTGGGAAAAATCCCTCCTTAAGAGCCCGGGCTGGGCCTAAAGCAAATGTCCGTCCTGGACACAATTTGGGGGAAGTAATCTCAGCATTTCAGATGCGGGGACAAATGTATCAGGAGATGCCAGGGCAAGTCCATTGGCTACGGTAGATTTGGGAAGGGCGGATTTCAGAGTTCAAAGCAAGGTGAGGAGACTTTATGGGCTGAGAATTCACAACAGAAACTGGAGATGGAGCTTCTGAGGAACAAAATTCTAAAACCTTAAGAAACCCACATCTCCAATGAGAAAGAAAAATGGGAGCCGGGAGACAGGAAGCAACCTCTGGCCATGGACTAAAACCAATGAATCCTCATAATGAAGACACGGACCCAGGAGGGGGAGAGAGCTGAGGATGTCTGCAAAGGAGACAGAACCCCAGAGTGTCAGCAGTCATGCAGCTTCAGAGGAACTGATGGGGGGAGATGTGCTGCAGAAAAATCCGGCGGCCTTCTGAGCTTTGCTGGGAGCAAGGGAGGGAGTGAAAGAAGTGATGGAAGGCTCAGAGCAGATGGGATAATGAGAATGAAGCAAAAAAGGGGCAGAATTTCAGGGGGGATTTCCTTCTCCTACCAAGGAGAATGAGCCAAAGAAAAGAGGAACCAAGGTAGTCAACAGAGAAATGGAGCAATAGGTGGAAAGGGAACCCTCTTGGAACCTGGGATTCTGGAGGAATGGCTAGTTGAGCCTGTGAACTACTTCATGGAGTCCTGAGAGATTGTGGCCAAGGTGGAGATGCTACAGAATTGTGGGGAAAGTGAAAAAAGCCTGCAAGAAAGAGAAAAAGTCTGTGAGAAAGTGAAAGAGTGTGAGAAAGCAAAAGAGTCGGAGAGAAAGCATGCTTCTGTGAGAAAGTGAATAATTCTCTGTGAAAAAGAGAAAAAAAAGTCTGCGAGAAAGTAAAAAAGTCTCAACAGTAAAAAAGTCTGTGAGAAAGAGAAAAAGTCTGTGAGAAAGTGAATAAGTCTCTGCGAGAAAGAGAAAAAGTCTGCAAGAAAGAGAAAAAATCTGCTAGAAAGCAAGTCTCAACAGTGAAAAAGCCTGTAAGAGTGTGAGAAAGTGAAAGTCTGTGAGAAAGCGGAAAAAGTCTTCGAGAAAGTGGAAAAAGTCTTCGAGAAAGTAAAAAAGTCTGTGAGAGAGTCTGTGAGAAAGAGAAAAAGTCTGTGAGAAAGCAAAAAAGTCTGCAAGAAAGTGAAAAAGTCTCTGACAAAGTGAAAAAGTCCACAAGAAAGAAAGTCTGCGAGCTTGAGCTTGAACTCGTGAAAAAATTCTAGCAAGTGTGGGTGAAAGGAAGGAATGTGCATCCTGAGAAAGGAAAACATCAGTCACAAGGAGCCAGGGTTCACGTGGTCCTGGGGAGAGCATGGGACTCATAGGGCTATTACTGGAAAGGATCTTGGAAGGCCCCGAGTTCAGCCCCTTCATTTTACAGACGAGGGAACTGAGGTAGCGGCCTATCCATTACAAAGGTCAGACGAACCTTACTTTCTCTTTATGACAAGATTCCCAGACTCTACAGACACCTGGATTTCAGCAAGGGCAAAGTCTCAATATCCACGTGGATCAGGTGGAGGGATGTGGATCAGGTGGGGATGCAGTTAGGTGGATTCGTCACTGGCGGGACAGCTGAGCTCAGAGTCGGCCTCGAGTACTGGAGGGCCCATTGGTGGCTAAAGTAACTCATCTCTCTCTACAAATCAACTCCTCTCTAGACAACAACGGCAAAGGAGCGATTTCTGTCCCCCCTCCTCGCTATCGCTTCTCAAGAGAAGGCTGGACGAGTTAACCATTAATGAGGCAAGTTCCTTTGCAGGGTTCCACAAAGAATTCTCCTCTGCCATTTCCAAACTAAGAAACCCCAGTCTAAATCGCTTTTACCATTGACTGAGATGAAGGAATTGTTTGTTGGTGTGCCCATTGCAATGGCGATACACACTGTATAATGGAACTGGAATCCCCAAAGGTGCCCCAGAACTAGGATGATAAGCTATAGCTGAGGAGATGCATTCTAACAGGGCAGAGCCAAATACAAGCGCACAGGATGGAGGAAGAAACATTGGCTGGCCAATGGTCTACGTGAAAAAGATCTGGGACTGTTTGTGGGCCACAAGCTTGGCAGGACTCAGCATGATGAGGTAGCAGCCAAAATGTAACTTGATCTTGGACTACATTAACAGGAGACTGGCCTCCGGAATGAGGGAGGTGACTGTCCCAGTGACAGTGGATTATTGTGCTCCATTTGGATCATTCCATCTTAGGGAGGATATAGACGATCAGGGCGTATTCCAGAGAAGGAGACCAAGATGGTGGGTAAATTCAAAGCCACATGATGTAAGAGGCTCAAGTAAAGAGTGTTTGACCCAGGAGCGAGAAGCTTTAGAGAAAAGCCTGCAGAAGAGGTCTAATTCCTCTCTCTGTCTGTCTCTGTCTGTTTCTCTGTGTTGGGGGATGGGAGTTAGAAGGTGACCACTTCAGGTGGATCCCAAGTAGGACACAACAGCTCAAGCTCCCCAAACCATCCTTGACTCTCTTCTGACTACAGAACCCTCTCCCATAATGACTCAGAAGACTCAGGTTTGGAGTCCCCCCGATGTCACTTCCTACCTATGTGAACTGGGATAAGTCATTTAAGCAGCCCGGGCCACAGTTTGCTCCCATATAAATGTCGGGGACCAGACCAGCTTCAGCTTCAGAGCACTGATTCTCAGCTCCTTTCCCACAATCCCTCTGGGAAGATGGCTACCCAACATGGGCGCCAGTGAGCATCTTCATGAGCTTTCACTCCGGTGGAGATCTTCAGGCCAGACTTCTCACCTGAGCTCCAAACCCACATCTCCAGCCACCCGCAGGACCTCTTCCCTGGATGTCAAGTCCAGTACATCTCAAACAAGCTCCCACTTCCCCGTCTGCGTGCTGACATCGCCTCTCACCGTGTGGAATGAGGAGCAATCTGAAGGTGAGTGGCCAGTTTGGACAGCTGCCCCCCAGGCCATCTCTAGGGTATGGAGCAGGGGGCCATGGAAATGGCTGCTCCCATGCCCATTCCCATCATGCTCTCGTGCACTGAGCATCACCAACCCTAAGCAGCCCAAGACCTGGCATACTTGAACTATGGAAACAGACTCTTCATTGGACTTCCTGCCTCGTGGCGGCTCTGCAGACCGAGTTCCCCACAGCAGCCAAATGGATATTCCTAAAGTTCAGCTCCCTGCTCATGAAGCCTGATGTCTCCCCGTGGATGGTGGGAAACACTAGCTGTTTACAACCTGGCTCCAGGCTCTCTCTGCAGACCAATTATTCTCCCCTCCTCTCTGGTTCCAGCCCAAACGGGCCACCTACTGCTCCCCCACATAATGTCATGTTGCCCACCCCCACACACTGGCACACCCCACTTGGAATGAGCTCCATCCTCATCACTCTCTTGGCCAGAATTCCCAGCTTCCTTCAGAGCTGGGCTCCAACGTGTCCTCCTACACAAAGCGCTTCTGGATCCCAGTCGTTGGTGTTGGCCCATGAAGTCATTTTGGATTTAATTATACTGTTCATGTCGTTCTCCCTGACGGAATACAACCTCCTTACGGGCTCTTCTCGAGCAAACTCGGAGCCGTTCCTGGGACAAAATGCAAGCTGAGTAAATGTTGGCTGACTGATTCAGCAGCGCGCACTGCCACTCCGCACCAGGTTCTGGGCTGAGTCCTGGGGGTACCGAGAAAGGCAGAAAGCTTTGCCCTGGAGGAGCTCTAAGGCTCCGGGGGGAAATCACATGCAAACACCTCCAAGTCAGGTACAGGTCCTAGACAACGTAAACTGGAAATAATCAACAGAGGAAAGGTACTGAAGGTGCTGAGGATTGGGGAGGGCTTCAGAGAAGGGGAGACCTGAAGGCAGGCAGGAGAAAGAAAAGGAAAAGGAGGATTCTGGGTGGAAAAATGGAGTACAAGTGAGGGGCAGGAGGAGTATATGGAAGGGTCTGAGGTACAAGGAGACGAAGTGGGGGCGAGCAAGTTATGGAGGGCTTTAGAAATCACAGATTTTCTGTTTGATTCTGGAAGTGATAGGGAGCCACTAGAGTTTATTGAGCGGGTGTGAGTGATTGTGTGTGTGGGTGTGGGTGTGTGTGTGAATAGAGAGAAATGGAGATATGGACAGAGAGACAGACAGAGACAGAGACACAGAGAGAGACAAAATAGGGAGAGTTGATGAGGGAAGAGAGAATGACAGAGACAGAGATAAAGATAGAGATACAGAGACACACAATAGGGAGAGATGGACAGGGGAAGAGAGAATGAAATACAGAGAGATACAGAGAGACAGATACAGAGACAGAGAGAGACAGAAATAGAGAGCGAGAAAAAGAGATAGAGACAGAGATAGAGAGACACAGTATGAAGAGATGGAGAGATGGATGGGGGAAGAGAGAATGAAATACAGAGAGACAAAAAGAGACAGAAATAGAGAGCGAGAAAAATAGATAGAGACACAGTAGGAAGAGATGGAGAGATGGACGGGGGAAGAGAGAATGAAATACAGAGAGAGAGAGATACAGAGACAGAGACAGAGAGACAATAAGGAGAAATGGACAGGGGAAAGAGAGAATGAGAGAAAGACAGAGAGAGACAGAAATAGAGAGAAATAGAGTAGAGACAGAGAGACAATAGAGAAAGATGGAGAGATGGATGGGGTGAGAGAGAGTCAGAGAGACAGACATGCAGAAAGAGGCTGAGAGAAAAGGAGAGGAGAAAGGAAGGAAAGATTCAGAGAGGAGAGGAGAAGGGGGAAGAGGAAGGGAGGAAGGAGGATCAGGTCTGTGCTTCAGGGAGACTGCTCTGGCAGCTGGCTAAGGTATGAAGGAGACGGGGAAAGCCTGGCCTGGCCTCCCTGCCTGCTCTGGTCAGGGACTGCCCGCTAAGCCATCTTTCCCCCGTGGCCTCTGTCCTCTCTCTGTGTCCAGCAAAGTCCCTGGCCCAGGCTGGTTGTTCAATAGTTTCAGTCCCGGATGACTCTCCATGACCTCATCTGGGGCTTTCTTGGCGAAGATGCTGTAGGGCTTTGGCGTCTCCTTCCCCAGCCCATCTGACAGATGAGGAAACCAAGGCAATAGGGTGAAGTGACTCGCCCAGGATCACACAAGCCAGCGAGTGTCCGAGGCCAGACTTGAACTTGGCTCTTCGGGACGCTACTGCCCCACCTAGCCGCCGCCCGGCGGGGCTGACAGAGCTTGCTGAGCCTGACCTCACGCTCTTCCCTCCGCCGGCTCCATGCAGGGGTAGCAGCGGCTCCCTGGTAAGGGCCGCTGCTCCTTTTTCACTGATGCAGGATCCTGCTCAGCCCCGCTCCCCGCTGCCTGCCAGGCTTCCCCTCCACTGTGGTCATTTTCTTCTCCCCCTTCAGCCTTTTCTTCATGGAGCTTGACTCCGCCTATCTCTACTTACCTCTCTGTACCCAGGTCACCAGTTAGAGGGATGCTGGGGTCAATTAGTCCACACCCCTCGTTTATGTATGAGGAAATTAGGTTGGGAAGAAGCGGTTTGTCCAAGGTCGCTGTCACGTTACCCGTGTCCAGATTTCCCGCCATCCTGAGCCCCCCACTCTTCGTTTCCCCCGTCCCGGCTGATGCTCGTTGCCAAAATATATCAGGCTCCAGGCTGCTCTCCATTCCCCCTCAAGGATTTTCTCTGAACCTCAACCTCTCCTCTCAGCCGCGGGGACCTCAATATTTGGTGTATGCCCTTTCAAGCACCTGCCACACCTGGGACCTCCATGGAACTCTCCCCCTCCCCCGATAAACGTCCCAATGATAGATTGGGGACCTTTGGATATCACCCACAACTCACCTCATGACTGAAAGTTTGGGGTATTTGGGGTTAAGTAACTTGTCCAGAGTCACCCAGCTGGTAAGGGTTAAGTGTCCGAGGCTGGATTTGAACTCAGGGAATGATCCAAAGTTCTAGCCATCCTCTTCCCTAATGTCTTCATCCTTCCATTTCTCTCTTTTTAAACCTCTGTCCACTATGACTCTCAGGCTCTTCATCCCTCTGTGATTTAGCAGTCCACCATCTTTGTGCTACTTCCATTACTTTCACATTCTGAACCTCACAGTTGCCCAAATCACTCACGGTTCTTTCCTTGACCCCCTTTAGCTCTCCTCCCCATTGTCCCCCTCTGACTCATGATTCTCCTAGCACACATTTTCTGTCCTCTCTGGATGAACAACACTAAAAACAATCAGTAAGTTTTGCCTAACCCTCAGCTGGGCCCTCCCTTCTGATGGCCCCGCCAATTTTTTGCCCCCCAATTTTGTCCTTGCCACACCCTAACAGCTGTTCTAAACGTCGCCTCTTTCATGAAGTCCTCCATGGCTCCCTCACCTTTTCGTAGCAGATAATCTGGCTTCTTTGCTTAAGACATGGCAGCCACCTGCTCCGAGTCCCCTTTTCCCCAATTTCACACCCCAGAACCCCAAGTTGTCTTCACCTTCATCTCCACCTGGATTTTTCATCTGCATCTTAAATTCAACAGAACCGTGAGCTCATTATCTTTCCCTGCAAACGCGCTTCTCCTCCACACTTCTCTGTTTCTGTGAAGGGCCACTCTCCTTCCGGTCGTCGGGGCCACCATTTTGGAATCATCACCGACTCATCCACTTTCCTTACTCCCATCACCTGCACGTGGATTCGACCTTTCCAAAACCTCTCATGTCCATCCCCATCTTCCTCCATTACAACTCCTCTTGCTCAGGCCAATAGTTTCCTAATGGGACTTCCTGCTTCCGGTCTCTCCTCTCTCAATTCTCCATAAAGTTGCCCAAATGGTCTAAGGCATAATTCGGACGGCACCTGCCCTCAGCGCTGTCCTCCTGACTTCTCCACCCCTGGGCCCGTGGGGTCCTAGCGGTACCCCCTTGCTTATCCCGAAGCTCTGCGTCCTACTGAGCATCCTTTCTGCTCCGGAGCTTCACCTCCTCAGTGCGCTCTGCCCCCCGGCCCGCCCCGGATTGGAGGGGAGAGCGCTCCCTCAGAACTTCTGTTAAAGGACACCAGGGCATCTTTTCCCAGGGAGCTGCGCTGCTCATACCCCCAAGCAACTTTTCAGCTTCCTTTTGGGTTGTCTTTCCCCGTTAAGATTGGACGCTCAAGAGCCGGGGCTTTTTGTTTGCATTCCCTAGCTCAGCACAGTGTCTGGCACATAATCAGCGCTTAATCAATGTTTATTGACCAGTTCCCTGAGGTAGCTGGTGAAACAGGATAATCGACCGAGTCTGGAGTCAATTAGTCCTCAGTTCAAATTTGATTTCAGACACTAACTAGCTCTGTGACCTTGAGCAAGTAATTTTCCTCTATTTACCTCAGTTTTCTCAACTGTAAAATGGGGGGAGAATAATAATAGCATTACCTCACAGGAACTGTTGGGAAGATCAAATGAGGTAACAATATTTGGAAAAGCACTCAGCCAAGTGCCTGGCATACAGCAGGCACCACATAAATGCTGATTCCCTTCTCTTCTTCCTCCCTCTCCCATTGCCCCCTTGCCTCTGGAATCAAATACACTTTTCTGCTTGACACCGAGCCCCTCACAGCTTGGTTCCAAGCCGCCTTCGCAGACTTATTTTACATTACTCACCTTCCTGCCCTTTCAGCCCAGCCCCACGGGCCCATTTGCCAGGGCCCTCCTTCAGCTGCCTCCCAGTGCCAACCTGGATTCCTGAAATGCACCGTGTCTCTGCCTCACAGCTGCAGCTTTGGGCCAGGTTTCTAGGCTCCAAGATGGAGTTTCCTTGGATCTGCTCGATTATCCACACTCTTCCTCTCCCCAAATGGTACATATGCTTCTGGCTAGAGCCTGTATTCCCCTTTCCCAATGGGGCATGACTTTTTTGAGAGGAGAGACTCCTCTTGGTCTTTGCCCAGCTGCCTTTTTTCACCCCAAATTTCCTTGCTGGAAATCTCCGCCTCTTGTGTAATTCCTAGTTAAGAATAACTTGCAGCTTCTCCTGCTCATTCCGCGCCTCCCCTTTGTCTCTGGTCACCCCGAGTTTTAATGATTCAGACACTGCTGGGTTCCATGACTCACAACCATATCCCATAGTTCAAAGGAAACTGGCATTGGAAAAAAGGTGGGCATTTGTTTTAGGGAGAAGCTTGGGGTCCATAGAAGAATTGCGAGGGTTTTCAAAGTCAGCCTCCGGCTATAAAGGCTCTCATTAGAGAAATGCATGATGGGAAAAGAATACGGGGAGCGTGAGAGACAATCAATGGACAGGCTCCAGAAAGCTCAGTGTGTTGGGGGGCCCTTCACGGGGCACTGATGGCAGGATATGGGTGGAAGGGTCACGGGCCAGGCAGTCATGGATGGACTGCAATTTGCATCATTGGAGGAAATGCCATAGTGATGGTGCTGGGGATCCAGAGGAGCCTTCCCGGGACCCGGTACAAGATCCTGCACATAGTAGGTGCCTAATTCTGCAGATCTGAATTGAATCCCAGGCTCCTTTGTTTTGTTATCTCCCAGCCCAAACCCTCCGCCATATTCCCCTTGCCAAGACCTCCGCCTGTCTTTCTCAGTCTCCCTCTTTTGTCTGGGGGATTCGTTGGCTTAAGAGGGTCAGAGCCGAAAAGAGAGAAATTAGCCCAAGCTTCTCAGCTTATAAATGGGAAACAGGCCTAGAGAGGGGAAGACCTTCTCAAGGTGACACCTTTTAGCTCCCCAAAGCGAGACTTTCCCATGTTCTGGGGCTGGGGGCGCTCATCTTGGGGTCACCACTAGCAAAAGTCCCGGGCTCTCCTCCTCCCAGTCCCGCTTGGACTCAGCGGCTCACAGTTCTGATCACACCCACCGGCTGCTCCCAACCGCCAACAGAATTTATGCTGAAAGAACAGAAATCTTACTACGGCCCGCGACCCTGCCCAGGCCAGCCCAGACTAACTTTTCAGCCTTGTCTCCCATCATGCCTCTCTTGTGACACACTCTCTTCTCAGGCTGGGCCCTCACTCATATTCTGTACTTGTGCCCAAACTGTGATCCTGCCTGGCAAGCTCCTCTCCTCTTCATCCGATTTCTCCTGCTCCCTCCAGCCCTAAGCTCAAGGCCCACCTCCTCCAGGAAGCCCTCTCTGACTATCCCAGCCCCCAGCGGTCCCTTCCTTCTCTAACTCCCTAGGCACTTACCTCCCCAATTTGCCACAGTCGCACGTGAGGTTAAAGTATTTCCATGCTGGCTGTGCCGTCTGGCCATCTCTCATAAGAGCCCTCTGAGAATGGGCGACAAGGGTCCCCTTCTCCCATTTTACAGAGGAGGAAACTGAGGATCAGGAAGCTGTGCCTAAAGTCACAGGGTTCTGAGCTTGAAGGGACCTTAGAAGTTGCCTAGCCCAACCCCCCTCTTTTTACAGAAGGGCAAACTGTGACCCAGAAGAGAGAAGGGAGCTGGCTAAGACCCCTGATGGCTGGATGCAGGGCCAGGACTTGAACCCAGACCCCATCTCTAAAGGCAGTGAGCATTTTTCCCTGCCTCATGCTACTTGTGGGTATCTCCCGTGTCTCCTTCCCAACACGGCAGAGACCGGGGCTGGCCCAAAGTTCATCACTCCCTTATTAAAGGCTACCAGCCTTCTCTCTCCAAGCCTGCGGATCAAGGAGACATCCAAGGTCACCCAGAATAACAGGATCTCGAGTCCAAACAGAACCAAGCCTATCTAGTACCTTCTGGAACCCGCCGTGGGAGCACAGCCAACAAGTGCTTCTCCAGCTCTAAGCTCCTCGTCCTGACCGCCCAAATGGCCCCCTGAGGGGCAGTATGGCGCGATGTATAGTGTCAGGGATGATCTCTGGAAGACCCGGATTCAGATCCCGCACTGTGTGACTGGTGGAAGGGACAAGCCACCTGGACCTCGGTCTCTGCATGTAAGCCTGGGAATCACCTGTCTGTGCTGAGGCAGCACGGACCAGCGGTCGGGCTCCCTGCCTTCTCTGGCTCCGTGACCCCGAGCGGGTCAGGGCAACTTTATGAGCTGCAGACTCGTTGCCAACTGTCTACACTCGTCTAGACCCAGAATGGAGCCGCTTTCTCACAGGACTGAGGGAGGCTCGAAGGAGAAAGTATCTGGACCAGCTTCTGCCATTTGGGTTGGAATGAGCTCCTTGGAGGCAGAGGTGACTTTGTTGATCGTGTCTTCCCAGCGCTTAGCATACAGTAGGTGTCTAATAAATACTTCTCAAGTTAAATTGAGGGGGCTTCAGAGAAGGTGTCAGGAGTAAGAGCAGACAGAACTGGCTCCTGAGTCAGATAACCTCCCTTTTCCAGCCGGGCTCTGCTCTTTACTAGCTGGGATAGCCGGACCCTCTGAGATCCATCCAGCTCCACAGCATCCTGTCCCTCAGCCCTCCGGCCCCCTTACCTGACCACTGCCTTTCCTGCCACGCGTCGGCTCTGCTCTTACTCCCATCTCCCCCTGCTCCAACCCTGCTCCTGAATGAAGCCGGAGACAACCATGGACCGGCCCTGCCCGGTCCACTCCTGTTTCCCGTTACATAATCTCAGCCAAGCCCTCGCCGGGACCGACCGATCCACTTACACCTGCCTGAGCAGCTCCCGCTCCCACCCTGCCAGCAGCCCTTGCAAACCTTTCATCTTTCTTCAAACCTCCTTTGCCTCACACTTTGCTGGAAAAAATGGAGGTTGTTCACCAAGAGCTCCCTCTTCTTCCCTCATCATTCGGCTGGATCAGCTGCCTCTGCCACTCCCTCCTCCCCCCACCCCGTCTCCTATTCCTCCCTTTTGCCAAGGTTTGCCCCCTCCCCAGCATCCATCCCCTCTCACTAGTCTGCAAACTCTTTGCCTACTGGCTTCCTTCCTGCTTTTCATCCTCCAAAAACCCTCGCCGATCCCTCCACTCCTTCCCTTTCCCGGTGGGAGAACTTCCTGAGAAGGTCGCCCTGAGCGGGCGCTTCTGCTCTCCCTCTTCTCTGCCTCGTGGTCCTGCTCTTCCCAAAGCCACCGACTACATCCTAATCGCCAAAAGCAGCGGCCTTGGTCAGTCGCCACCGCTCCTCTTGAGCTCTCAGCAGCCAGGCCACTGTCCATTCCCCCTTTTCATTGCTATGTCCTATCCGGTTCTCCTCCCATCAGCCTTTGCAGAACCTCCATCTCCATCTTGCTCACACTGTAGACTCTTTCCTGATCCCCTTCTCCCGCTTTGCTGTTTCACTCATCAATCTCGTCAGCGCCCATGGATCCAATGATCATCTCTAAGCTGATAACTCCCAGGTCTGCGCAGGAGCCCTGACCTCTTTCCTGACCTCCAGCCTGCATCCCTAACTACTTCTGGAATGGCAAAAACTGTGGTCCCAGTCCCTATGTTCTCCCCTCCCCCTCTTCCTCGTACTGTGGAGGGCACTGCCACCTCCCCAGTCACCCAGGCTCCAAGGGGAGGAGTCACCTTGACCTTTGCTCTCTCCCGTCCTTCATGTGCAACGCCATGCCAGATCCTGTTAACTTTGCCTTTGCATCTCACTTTCCCCCCTGCCCCATCTCTCCACTGCCCACTGCCTCCATCCTGATCAGGCCCTCACCAGCCCCTGCTCAGGTTATCGCAGGACTTCTCATCAGCTTCCCTGCCCCCACTCCAAGCCCTTCTCCTTGCATTGTCACACCTGTCTGACCATGGCAGCCCTTCCTGAAGCAACCCCAGTGGCTCCCCGTCCCCTCCAAGATTAAATGGAAAAGCTCGGTTTGGCGTTTGAAGCCCTCCGTAAAGTAGCCTCCCCTTTTCCAGTCTTCGCCCACCTGACTCCATCTGAGAGCCAGGAACCCTGTTCTCTTTGCTGTGCCCAGCACAAACATTCCACCTCCTACCTGCATGCTGCCCCCAAGCCTGGAATAACCTTCCCCACACCCCAAGAAGCCCTCCGAGACTGTCTACATCCTGTCCCACACCTACTTCCCCATTTGTATGTTGCGTGTCTGTTATCTCCATTAGATCAGGGCTCCCAGGAGTAGGGACCGTCTTTTGCCTTCCTGTGTATCCCCAGTGCCTCGCCCAGTGCCCGGCTCATGGAGGCGTTCCCTAGTTCCACTTGCCTTGCCTAGCCTTGCTCCCAGGTGGCTGGAGCTGAGACCTTTGGGGTCAAATCCTGCCCCAGTCACCAAGTGCCCTGAGGTTTGCATTGCACCATGGGAGGTAAGCACAATTTTTATTCTCATTTTACAGATGAGAAAACTAAAGTCAAAAGGGGATAAAATTACTTGCCCAGGAGTATCTGAGGTGTGGTTTGAACTCTCCCTGAAGCCAGATCTTATGCATGAGCTGCTTTGTGGCTTGGATCTCCTTGGGCAAGCCAATTAACCTTTCTCAGCTTTAGTTTCTTCATCTGTAAAATGGGTAATAACCTATCTCCCATGATTGGTGTGAGGACAATGGTGAAAAATACTTTCAAAGTTTAAAGTGCTATAAGATGCAAATTATCCTCATCATTGTCACTTGAGACCCGACCAACATGAGGAGAGCTGACCTAGCGGGGGGCTCCCTGCTTCCAGATCTGCCTTGCCATTGGTGGCATTAAATAAGCCCCTTCCTTTCTCTGTGACTCTATTTCCTTCTCTGTAAGACCAAAGGGGTGGCTCTAAGTCTCTCCTGACTCTATTATTTCAAGCCCTTCAACCTTGGTGTACAATTAGGATCAGAATCACTAAAAGTTCCCCAAGGTCCTGTCTCGAGTGGCTCTGCCATTAGTCTCCCCCACTGCACTTATGCCCATCTAGCACACCACCTTTCCTTCAGAAAAGCCTCTTCCTTTCTCTGTGACTCAATTTCCCTCTCTGTAAAACCAAAGAGTTGGCCCTAAGGTCTCTCTTGACTATTACTTGGAGCCCTTTAGCCTTGGTATAAAGCCATGATCGGAATCACTGAAAGTTCCCCAAGGTCCTGTCTCGAATGGTTCTGCCATTAGTCCGCCCCCAATGCAGTTATGCCCTTCTAGAGCACCACCTTTCCCTCTGCCTTTCCCCGTGTGTGTGTGTGTGTGTGTGTGTGTGTGTGTGTGCACTTGTGCTTGTAGCCTCACATATATCTGGGGAAACGGGAGAGCAGCTAATGAAGCATCAGCTACACTTCCTAGTGAAAAATTCCCTGTGGCTCTGCAGATGACCAAGTGATTTTGGAGAGCTGGAAGGGGAATTACTGGCTTATTACAGATCCAATTAAGGAGCCCGTGGGTTCCCTCTGGACTCTGCAGCACCACTGCATAAGAAGAAACCTGTCTCAGTGGTCCTACGTGTCTGCCTGGGAGCTCCCATTAGCCCAGAGGTGACGGCCATTCCCAAGCCCATTCCAAGCAGGGACTGTTCCCCAGTTTAGAGGGGCCCAGCCCTGTGGGCTGTCTATAGCTCAGAGCCCTCAGCATTCACTAGCCCAGTCTTCTCAGAAAAGAGGCAGAGAGATCCATTCAGCCTTGACTTCAGCAGAACTAGCAATGAGGGCTGTCCGGAAGGGAATGGGGGGCCGGGAGACGTTGCAGGAGGGCTCCCTTCCCCTTCTGCCTTTTAGAAACAGACAGATCCCTTTTGGGGGAGTTATTCTCAGGATCCATCTCAGGGATGGCTGCTTGAGGTCCCTTCCAACTCTCAAATTCTGATTCTACTGAAACTAAGAACTAGAGACGTGAGCAGCTCCAAGTCTCACAGATGTCAGAGTCGGGATTAGAACGCAGGTCCTCTGACTTCAGGTCCACCAGTCCCCTCTCAGAGAGGCAGCAGGCTAAATGACTGAGAGGATGGTCAGGAGGGTGAGTGTCCCTTAGGGAAAGGTCTGATCCCGGTGTACCTCCATGCTCCTGAACATTCAGGGAATCGAGTCCCCATCCCTTCAGCCGAGGTGATACCTCCTCCAACAAGCCATCTTGGATTACTTTCCCGTCCAGGTGAAAGCGAGCTCTGCCTGCTCATTCCTTCTAGCCCCTGTGAGGATTTTCCCAGAGGCTCTGAAGGGCTTTCTGTTTAGGTACAGAATAGATGAAGGACTGGATGTACCCCAAGATGCCATCTGCTTTGGGATTCTGGGAGATGTTCAGCAACAGAGTCAGGTTCCTAACAGATCTGGAAGGAACCTTAACATTCATTTTAACTCCTCATTCTATCATAAGTCAGAAAAAGCAAAGTAAATATTAAAATCTGACGTAAACGGAAGATGAGGAACGTGAATCCCAGACACGGGAACTGATTTCTCTAAAGCCACACAAGTAATAGCAAAACTGGGATTCCAATTTGGGTTCTTTGCCTCCAAATCTGTACTCTTTCCCTTAGAAGAAAATAGATATAAAAAGGCCTTCAGGCAGTTCTATAATGAAAGATCTGAGCGATGGATATGGTCTTTGAAAATGCTCTGTGCCATTGCCACAGCTTCTCAGGAAGCAAAAAGCCAACTTGTCACTTACAGGGCAGCCTCTAGCCGGACCCTGGGAGTGAAGGAGATGAAGCCGTTTGAAATGTAGATGATGTTCTTTTTCTCCCCAATCTAATTCAGCAAGTATTTATGAAGTTCCTATTAAATGCAAAGCACTACTTTGCCGGAGCCAGAAGGGCTGACTAGGAGACCAGAGACCAAACCACCATCTAGCATCGAAGAGGAAACTAGGGAAGGATCGGGCTTGTGATTGCTTCTTCGTATTCCTCTATGGAAGGCAAACAAGAGGAATAAGGATGGAGGGATGGAGACAGAACAGTCTCAAGACCTCTCAAGAAGGGTTTCCCCAGACCAAGATGGAGCCGTGGTTGGGTACTGCTCCTGTGGACACAAACCCTCCAGAGCAGATTCTCAGAATCACAGGATCGTGAAAATTGGAAGAGAACCAGCTGTGACCTGGTCAAATCCATCCATGAAAGGAACCCCTACCATAGCATACAGGTGTATGTTTTGACAAGAATCTGTGTCGATTTAAGGTCAGCTATCGAAAGGGTAAAGCTGCTCATTGGGAGTAAGAAACGGGAAGATTTCCATGGAGTCCCAAGAGGACAACATATCCGCTTGGCTTTGTTTCTAGGTAAGGCTAAAATAAAGTGACTTTTGACAAGTGACTTAATGCCCCTGTGGTGATGCTGTCCAGAGACTGGGAAATGAGATCCTGACCTGGGGGATGCTTCTCCTCCCATTCCATGGAGACTCAAAAAATCCTTGTAAAGCAGGAAGGCCATTCCTCCCCCAAGAAAGATATTGCTGAGACCGACTGAGAAAACAAAGGCTCGGAATGGGTATCATTTTTAGCAGGAGGCCTTTCCGAGTTCCCACAGTTCCTAGTTCCTTCTTATCTCCTCCACAAACAGAACTATTTGTGTACATGTTGTCTGCCCCATTAGAATGAAAGCTTCTCAAAGACAGGGGCTCTTTTCACTTTCTCTTTGTATCCCAGTGTATGCACTAGCCCCGAGTCAATAAGTGCTTAACAAATGCTTGTTGACTAGTTGACTTGGGCCCTCTCACTGCTCTTTGACTCACTGCTCCCCATCCCCGTCCCTGTGCATGTGGTAGAAGCCCTGATGAGGGGAGGGGGGCTGCAGACCTCAATCTGCCCTTAACTCAGTGGGGGGGCTTGAGCATCGCCCGCCCCACTCCGGACTAAAGTCTTCTCAGATGCAATGGAGGCATTGGACTATGTGAGCGCTAAAGGCCCTTCAAGCTCGCATTCTGGGCCTCCTCACTGCCTTTATGCTACTGCCCAGACAACCAGAAAAAGCAACAGGAAGTGACTGCACACAGGTGGGACCTTTACCTCCCAAAGGAGGATCTGCCTGGCAACCACTGACATGGTCAACTTCAGCACCGGAGAGGAGGAAAGCTCCCATAATGGGGACACACACAGTAATGAGTGCTCAGCTCACACAGGTCACATTTGTGCACAGACCTGGGGGGGCGGTTTCTGCTCTTGTGTGAGTCCCACTGGTCCCAGGAAGGGATGGAAGCGGTGCGGGAGCCCTGGGGTGCCTTGTGTGCCCACTATATACTCAGCTAATCAACAGAAAATTTCTCATGCCCTCGGACTAACAGGCTGGCACAGATGCCCCCTGGGAATGTGGCTCGGTAGCTGCCTGAGACAATGCTCAGCTCCATGTACACGCAGCCTGTGTATTTTTGCTCTGTGTGTGTGTGCACGTGTACACAAAGATCCAGAATCTAGACACATGGATCTGGATCTTGGCTATCTGACCTGGAATAAGTCACCTCTCCACCCCCATTGGCCCTTCCCTATGCCCTTATCACATCACTGAGTGGATCCTGAACTACAACTACTCTGCTGAGAGGGGCCCTTGGCAGCTGTTTGGAGCTGGGAAGGCCTGGGCCGGCGCCCCCAGACTCAAAACTGGACTTGAGTCTCAGTCACTGAGGGTGTGCCAGACAGGAAGAGGAAGAGGCAGCCTTGGTGCACTGTAGAATCCCTCCGAGTCCCTCTAGGGTGAGCCTCCCTCCCTCCAGGGCTTTCTCCACAATGGGGGAGGGGTTAAGTCTGTCATAGAATAAGAGAGCATCTCATCTCATCCAACCCACTGCTGAATGGAGACCTTTTCTACTGTCCCACTGGCCGCCTCCTAATCCCCCCCTTCTAAAAGCCCTGTGGAGACTGAGCGTGAGGGGTTACTGAGCTTCAAGAGCTGGGAAGGTGTCACTGGCCCCTCACTGGAGGCCTCCTCCCTGGGAAGTCAATATCTATGTGCCCGACTGCTCCGGGAAGAGGCCGCTGTAGGCTGGGAAATCACAGCTCCTTTAGAGACCATGAAGGCTCCCTTTCCTTTGTTCAACTTTCCCTCCCATCTTCCCTCTTCAAGCCAAGGAACAGGCCTTGGCCAGATGCTTGGAGAAGATGCATTTTAAAGGCAAAGAGAAGAGAGAGATGCCCCATTCCCACCTGAACAAGAGATGGCTCTGAGAGAGGAGCCATAGAAACGCCCCTGAAAGCCGGACCACGTTCAGATAATCATCGGACCTCACTTAAACCCAGCTCACCGGCAAGTGAAGACCTCCCCCTCCAACGACCATTCCTTCATGACTTCCTTTACCATGAAGAACCAACAGGAAGAGCCTGGGCTCCGAGGTGACCCCTAACCCCACGGGTCTCTGCCCCTTCTCTGTTTCATTGGCTGCTCTCTCTAAATGCTCCAACTCGCCTAAAGTCTGTGCCGTTCATCCTCCAGCTCTGTTCTCTCTGAGGAGCTCACACACTCTCATTCATGGCTTTGAACATCAATTATCATTGATATGGTGCTGAAATACAGAGAAGCCCTTAGGCTTATCAGGGCGAGTGTGAGTGTTTGTCTCAAAATGAAATGGCCCCAGATTGCTGTTCTATCCTCCAGTTAATTCATTTCTTCTCCTTGTCTGCCTGCCAGTGCAACCTTCTCCCCGGCGTTAGCCCGCGTCAGGCTCTCCTCACTGGCGTCTGATTTACGGCTTCTCATTTAGTGTGGAAAGTGGATCTTCAGGCTTGTTAGAATTGGGTACAAAATCGGGATAAACACGTTCTCCTATAATGGCCATCTGACAAAACAAAGCCTGTGGTTTTTCAGACCATTCCGGCAGTTTAAAAGGCCTTTTCTGCTGTGAAGGATTGAAATCGCTGGAAACCCAGCCCTAGCAAATGGGGCAGGAGGCGCGAGCTGGATTTCGAGCTAGAAAACCAAGATTTGCCACTTCTGAGATGTCCGAGTCTGGGCAGCGGCTCTTTGTGAATAAGAACTCAACCAATATTCGTTGGATTCTTCATTCTGAACTCCCTTTCAGCTTGTGAGCTCCGTGTGGAAAGAGACCTTCCTGCCTAAACTTTGTGTCCCCACCAACCCGGCTCTGCATACAGTTGGTATTTAATAAAGGCCTGCTGAGCTCGAATACTTGAAGTTGCTGAAACTCTCAGAGCCCGCTTTAACCCTTTCTTGCTCTTCTCCCTGGACTCTAACTGGTCACCGAACCCTGTCCTGCGTTACTCCAATTCGATTCACATTTATTGGGCACGGGCTCTGAGCCAGGGACTGCGCCTGCGCTCCACATCGGACCCCCGTGTCGTTCCCGCGGCACAGGGAACCACTTGAAAGCTGCGCCAGCAGAACATCGGTTCTGGCAGGTCCCGCCCCAAACAGAGGAAGGCTCAGCACCGGACTACGAAACCTCGCCAGGCCCCTCTTGAGAAGGCGGACCCCCTGGTAAATATTCCGGGGATCCCGTGAGACCAGGGAGACGACGCCCTAGCCCTCAGAGAGCTTACACTCACGGGAGCAGAAGGCTCCGGCGGGCTTCCCGAGAAACGTCTCCGCGGCTCTGGCTCCCTTCCCGCGCCCGCTGCTACCTCCTGGCTCAGGGCGTCATTTCTCAGCCCCGGTGACAGCCACCGCTTCCTTACCGATGTTCTTGCCTGCAGTCTCGCTCCTTTACCCCAAATAATCCGTCCTGAACCCCCCAGTGCTACTTTTAGCTGAAGCTCCTCTGCTCCCCGCGACCTCCGGGATCAGAGGCTACGCCAGGCTGGCATCCCAGGCGCTTCAGCCCGGTCTCCGCACACCACGCGGGCACGATCTGCATCTCTGCCCAGGCCCTCTCCTTCTCTGGGGGATCTGTGCAAACACTAATCCTTCAAATGCCAGCCTGGCACCTGGCGCAGAGGAAGTGCTCAGGAAAAGCTTGTGAGCTGACTGCTTTGGGGGCGCAGCCCGCCTGCTCCGGGACAGCCTGCATGCTCGCTCCCCCCAGGAGACTGCATGAGACCCTGCTTATTAAGCACTTCCCGAGCTTCAAAGCACCCTCCATCTGGTGGTGATTTGTGCCATTTCTACCGCCCCCCCATCCTGTGAAGTTTATGCCCGTCCTGCGATCTAAGGCAGAATGTCTTCCCCAAAGGTCCCTCTCGCATCTGCACACAGTAGGTGCTTAATAAACGGTCGCTGCCCTTGTATCAGTTCTGCACTGGCCCTCGGCGGGTTTACAAGCAGCGAACGGAAAGCCCCCAGGGCAGGGCCGCCATTTCTGCCAGCCCGCGGTACAGCGCACACCACAAAGCCTGGCTCTCGCGGGTTCCCCCTAACCCGGGCTGGTCCCTGACACTGGGACAAGGCGGGAGGACAGCGGAGGGGGAAGCCCTCGCCTGGCCACCCACCCCCTGCGGCCGCGGGCCGCCTTCTCCCGGCACTGACAGAACCCTCCCGCCGCCCCAAGGCCTCAGACAACGGCTGGCTCTGCCCCTGCGCCCCCAACCTGACTCTCCACCCCCCAGGCTCCTGGGAGGCGGGCGGAGCTTCGGTCCCAGCCCCACCCCCCCCTCACACGGGATCTCATGGGAGTTGTAGTTCTGCATCTCTGGAGATTTCTCCTATCCCCTCCCCCAACTACCTGAGCTTTGACCCCAGACACGGACAGGAAATCCTACAGCCTCCATCGGCCGCTAGCGCCCCCTTTCGGGGATGTTGGGGGGGCCGTCCGAGGAGGGGCTGGCTTCGGGCGGGGTCACGGAGGCTAAGGCCTAACAGTCGTCCCTGTGGGGGTCCCGGCCTGGGGGTGGTACAGGGATGGTCGCCCCTCCTCCCCACGAGTCAGACGGCAGGGGTCCCCGGGGGAGGGGGGAGAGACACTCACCAGTACTAGGCTCGCACTCCTCCAGGTCCTCGTCATCGCTTGGACACTCGGCCGATGCGACCAGGAGGTCATCCGTGTTCTGAGGGAACAGAAGGGGGAGACGAGGGCCGGGCACGTTAGAGCTCCCGAGCACCGAGCGGGACTGGGGGGCGGCCCTGCGCGGCCGGCATGTCCACCTTCCCTGGGCCCCTCCCCACTTGGGCAGCCTCGGAGCGTGGGAGAGGCCCCGGAGAAGCCAGGGACAAGGAGCCAGGAGAGAGGGACCCCCAGGGCGACCTCGGACCGCGGTGGGCAGGGCAACACTGGCGAGGAAAGCGGGGAGGGGGTGGGCGGGCCGGCCCCTGAGGGCCCCCCTCGCCCATCCTGGGCTCCTTCCCCTCCCCCCCTTTCCCGGCTCCCCTCCCCCTTCCAAGCTGGAGAGAACCGGGCCGCACACGCTAATTAGGGCTGTGGTTGCCATGACAACCAGAGCCGACTCTGTCAGCATTTTCTCTCCTTCATGTCTGTTCCCAGAGTAATGGGAGCCCCGGAGCATGTGTGTGAGAGGGAGGGGGGCGGCAGCTTGAGGGAGCCCGGGACCCGAATACCAAGCACCCCCGACCCGGAGGAGGCGGGGAACACCTGGAGGGAGGAGGCCCGCAGGTGGGGAGGATTGTCAGGGAGAGCGGCCCGCCCTAAGCCGTGACCTCGAAGTGCCCTTGCCCTGCCGGCTCCCCAGGCCACGCCCACCGGGCCCTCCCCACCCAGCCCCCCTCCCCCTCCCTCCCACCCGCTCACCTGGGCCTCCTTACCTTCGCAGAAAGCAGGGATCACCGGGAAGCCTTCCCCCATTCACCTGCCCCTCCCCCCAGGGGGTCCGCCCATCCCCCTCTCCCTCACGGGTGGGCCCAATACGGCCCCTTTCCCTCTTCCCAGGACTACTTATTGGGGGGGGGGGGGGAGCGGCTTTTCCCTTCCTCTTTCAGGTGGCTTCGGACCTGCTGCCCCTCCCCCACTGCTCCAACCGAAGTGGGACCATCTGTCCACTGTAGCTACCTTTGCTTCCCGGAGGAGAATGGCCGCAGGCCAGGCCTCCAGTCAGCCACCACCGAGGCTGGCCCTGGACACAGGCCGGCTCCATCTGTCCTTCCCCCCCATTCACACTCTCTGGGGGGCCGAAGGAGGGGAGCAACAAGAGGGGACCGCCAAGCCCGAGTGCAGAGGGAAGGCCTCTGCCCGGACCCCGAGGGTCCAGAGCCCCGGTCCTCCCGGCTTCAGCCCCTCAGCATGGTGCAGCTGGAGCAGACGTCCTCAGCTGCGGCCTTCCGGCCCGGGCTCCCCCCAGTCCCCCACTCTGAAGCTCAGGTCCTTTCCCGTTCTGCACCCTTTGCCCCAACGTTCCTTCCGGCAGGCTCCAACCAGAGAGCCGATTGTTAAATTTCTAGCATGAGCATTTACAGAAATCACAACCCTACCAGGCAGGGCTTACTTGTCCCGGCCGTTAAAGAGATACTAGCGCAGATCTAACTTTTAAAAGCTGGTCCTGATCGTTAAGCCATTTACCCGCAGACCCTTCTCCCAGCCCCGGGGACACGGTTCATGTCTCAGGTCCCTTCCAGCTGAGAGGTCCCCCAGTCTTTGTTCTGCTGCCACAGTCTCTCCTCAAGGGCGAGAACTCCGCCCATCCCTGAAGACCTTCACCTGTCACATCCTCCACAAGTGGTCACCCAGCGAGCCTTAAGACCCGAGGTGCTGGACGGTCCTACTGTCTAAGGCAGCCCCGGTCTCCAGGGGCATCCGCCGCGGCTGTGGAGTCATCTCTCCCCCTGCCTTAAAGGTGCCTTTGTGACCGTCTCTTTCCCTGCTGCTCCCAGGGGCACACAGTCCAAGTCTAATCCCTTTTAAATACCAGAAGAGAAGCTTCCTACTGCACCCCTATCCCCACCTCTTGCTCCTTCAACACATCCCTACTGGGCGGGAACTCAAGGCTTTTCCTTCCCCACCATGGTTGTCATTCTCTGGAAACCCCCAAATCCTTTCCCAGATGTTCCCAGACCCGATCATGATCCTGCCCTCCCAGGAGGCCTGAATGGACAGAGGACCAAAGGACCACCCATTACCCCCTTAGTCACGGACTCTCTCGATGCCTTCTTGGTGACCACATCCAACCCTTGACTGATCAAAACTACAATGGCAAGAATCTGAGTTGGACGGGATCTCATCCAGACCAACCTGCAACGGGGGACAAGGCTCTTCACTAAAAACCCAAGATCTTTTATTGAAAAAGCCTCCAGTCCATGGAGCCTCTTCCATTTTGACCTCATGAGACTGACTCTCTGAATCCAAGTGTAAGACCTGACATTTATAACTCTTCAAGTTTGTCAGGTTCTATTGGGTCTGAGTTCTGAGCTCTGAATCCTGCCTCCCGACCGGTTACCCCTCCCAGATCTGCGCTGTCTCAAAACTCAACAAGCCAGCCTTCATCTGAATCATTGCTCAAAACTGTGAACAGAAGAACATGAGAAAGTGAAGTGCCCATCTCTGCGGCATTCCACCAGAAACCTCCTTCCAAGCCGACGTCCCGCCCCGCAGGTCCGGCCACTCGGGCAGCTCCACATCCCCTAGCTCTTCTACAACCGCAGCCTAAGGCACAGATGCAAATGCTTTGCGGAATTCCAGACAGACTCTACCTACAGCCCGGCCTGGACGTGCCCGGTTTACCCTATCTAAAACGCCGGCTCTTCATGACTACAGCTGCCCTTTCTGGGTGATCACTAATAGTCCCTTTAATAAGACAGCCTAGAATTTTGCCAGGAAACCAAGGCAAACCCACTAGCCTATTGTTTCCTTTCACATTTTATTCTCTTCCCATCTATTTGTAAAATGGGAACATTTGCCCTTCTCTGGTCCTGCTGCGCCTCTTCTGTTCTTCCTGATCTTTCAGGGGTCAATGATGGCAATTAAGCGATTACATCTGCTCGTTTGTCGAGAACGGAGCAATGTCGTTCACTTGGGCTGAGGAACTGGAGCTCATGAGAGGGCACCTGTGGGTCCTGATACTATAGCCTTATTTAACTTGGGCATGAAGTCCCTCTCAACCCTACTTTGTCTGTCCTTTCCAGTACAAATAAAAATGCCATTAGGCAGAAAAACATAAGCAAAATGAGAACTGAGCCGCTCTGCCTTCTCTCTTCCATCTGTCATTATTGTCCCATCTACTCTGAGCAGGAGTCCATTCTTTCTCTGACCAGCCTCTTTTTCTCCAATACAGCTTTTGAAAGAAATGCCCTTTTGATGTTCATATGTGCGTGTGTGTGTGTATACATACATATACAATTGGGGTGCTCTATGTGAACCTCTTTAGATAACCCCCCTTTTTTTCCTTCTTATAATTGTTACTCTTGGAGTCTTTGGAATTTTAAAACTTCCTGGGCTAATTATCATGGAGACCCAGATACTTTACCTATCCCTCCTTGGAACCCTTTGACATCTGCTCTCGCCAAATACAAAGGGATGTTGGACAAATCCTTTTTCTTTATTACAAGCTCTGGATACAGTGATTCTCTACCTTCAACTTTTGCACCTTCTCTACCCTAGCAACCAGTTCTCCTTTGTTGGTGAGAACCAGATTTAGAATACAATGTCCCCTTGTAGTTTCCTCCATCTTTTGAAGGTGAAAATTGTCACTTAAGTCAAGACAAAGGAAAAAAAAAAAAAAGATTTGACTGCTTTTCACTGGGTTTAGAGAGGAAGTTCCAGTAGAAGTCCAGGTGATATGGGCAGTTCTCCCTTTAAGAAACTAGTCCTTTCAGATTGATTTATTCCTTTCTGATTCCCAGCCCCTCCTAGATGATGCATTATCAATTCAAGAAGCTAGGATCTTTGATTCACAAATCCTGGTCAAAATCACCCCTTTGAATTCCAATAGGAGATCCAGGCTTGTCCCAGCCCCCATGGGATCTGAGCCAACTTGGGCTGTCCCAACCCCCATTCTAATGATCTGCTCAGGTGTCCCAACCAAGCAAATTCTAGCCCTCACTGAAATCCAGCAGGAGCCAACTTGGGACTCCACCCACAGGCCCCTTTAGCTAAATCTTTCCTTATAAAAGAGCGAAGCTGGAATCCTCTCTTTGCCAAGGTCCCAAACATGGCAGCCTTACGCCTGGCATGCCAAGGTTCTCTGCCCACTGGAACACTGTTTCCAGTGCCCCCTTATCTCTAGCTTCACTTTTTACTAATTAGACTTTAACCTTACTTTCAAACCCCCAAATAAACCTCTTTTTTCAATCTAGGTTTTCGGGTCTGTAAATTCCTTTACAGAGGACTCTTACGCCGCTATTAGACCTCATTTAACTCCGTATCCTTGCCCTGAATCCAAAGAAGTTGCAGGGGAGCTCTATTTGACTCCCTATATCCCAAACCTGCCACTAGATCTCCTTTAAAACCTAATTTCATTTAGGTACCCCAATTCTAGACCTCATCACAGGTAACTGAAGTGCATCCTTGCTCCTCTTTGCCGTGCTTCTGATCTTTTCCTGAACTCAACCATTTCCTTTTTCCTATTTAGAACACACTCCAATGATAATGACAATTCTAGTTCTATCTTCACCCCAACTTTCTCCACTGAGCTTCTCCAGCCTCTTTTTCCTACCCACCCACTTCCTAGCTTTCTTAATACGAAAATATCTTCCTTCCTTAATAATCCGTGCTACCCTGTCCTCCCCTTCTCTTCTTTTTACCGATTCTGTTTTTTTTTTTTTTCAATCAGGTGTACACCCTGCTCTAGAGCTATATCTCAGATGTGGGTCTCAGTTACCACGTCCCAGTGATGCTTATGAGGTAAATTTGTCTCCTTGCATTAGGAAGTCTAGGCTAATCTTGCTTGCTTTTCAAGTGAAATAAAAAGAGATATGTGTAAAAGATAGTACAGTGCCCAGCATACAATAGGTGCTATATAAATGCTTATTTCTATTCCTTCCCCTCAATCCCTATCACTCCTTTTCAGACATACAAGATCCCTCCAGGCTCAACTTCTGTTCTTTAAGGTCCTTCTCAGCTCTCATTCTCTGTTCTGAGGTCTTTCCTGGTTCTGACATTCTAGGTCCTATGTCCCTGTCACCCACTCCCAGTTCTGCCATTCTATTTTCTACAGTTCCTCCTAGCTGAAGTGGTCTATGGGCCTCCATCTGGTGCAAGGGTCTAAGAGCTAGCTTTTTTGAAAAAAGAATTTTTTTATCACTGTCATTCAACATATTCCTTTTCCTTTACAAACATAATTCTGAGAAAGGACTCTCAGACTTCAGTGGCCTACTGGCCAGGAAGGTCCGGGCATGAGTGGTTAAGAAGCCCTACTCCACTGGATCACGGCACAGGGCCCGAGGACAATGGACCAAACTCCCTAGAACCTACTCTGGACACTCTGGATCAGCCGAGTGGTGACCAGCCACATCCAGGAGGCCGCCCCTCATCCCATGTGGTATGGACTGAAGGTAAGAAAGCTTGTGGTTCTTGTCCTGACTGCTACTTCCCAGCTCTGTGACCTTGGGGTCTTCTTCACTTCATCTATGAATTTCCCATGACAGAAACAAGGCATCCCAAGAGGAGTCAGGCAGGACTGGCCGACGCTTCTCGTTGGGAAAGAACTGCCAAATTTGGGGGACAGCAAATAAGATTACTTTGGCTGGACTAAAAGTCCATGAAAAATGACTCGTGAGATAAAGCTGGGAAAGAAGGTGTAGCCTGGCTGGGAGGAGCTGAGTGACTTTTTGTCATAGGGACCATAGGGAGCCCTCGAAGATTTGAGTGAGAGAGTGACATGGTCATATCTGCGGTGAAACTTTTCTCAGCCCTGATTAAAAGGGATAAACAGTAGAAGAGAGGGAAGCAGTATGGAGGAGGTTAAAATAATCAAGGCAGGAGATGTTCTGAATCTGGTCTCAGATGGTGGCCATATGAGAGAAGGGGACCGAAGGGAAAGATACAGGGGAAGGATGACTGGAGATGGGAGTGAAAGTGAGGGAGAGCTCAGGGTGAGTTGGAAATGACAAAACTCAGTTACAAAAAGGCCACAGGTCCTCAATGAAACACGAAGTGTGGGGGGACAGATTCGGGGGGGTGCTCAGCCTGAGGTACAGGCGCCAAGTTGGGGAGTCAAGTAGTGAGCGGAAGTCATGTGGCTGGAGCCAAGGAAAGAAAGTGGGACGGAGCTGGTCTTCCCAAGGAGGCCGTGGGACCAACCAACAAGCATCTGTAAAGCACTGACTGTGTGACACGCTCAGGTCCACAGCAAGAATATAAGGAAAAAACCACATGGTTCTTGCCTTCGGAGAGCTTCCGTTCTATTGGAGGGAGGGGCGTATAAATGGAAGCACCGGAGGTAACGAAGAGCCAAACCCTGAGATGGAGGGAGCCCGGGGGGAACCTCCATGACTGGAGGCAGAGCAAGGGGACCAAGAAGGAAGGGTCAGGCAGAAGTGAGGGAGAGAGGATCATGGAGGCCCAGGGGAGGGAGAGCACCAGGGGGGAACGGCTGGGCCCACGCAGAGAGCGCAGCGGGGATGAGGACTGAGAAGGCCCCCCCATTGGGTAGGTAAAAGATGGCAGTGCGGGCCAGAGGTGCTCACTTTAGCATTGCAGCCCTGGTGGGCGTGGGGGGGCAGTGGGGGGGCAGCGGAGGAGAAGGCTCTCCAAGAGGCTAAAGGGAGGACACAGAGGCTTGAGGGAATGGCAGGGTTAAGTGAGGGCTGGGGTCTGAAGGATGGAAGAGCTGGGGGAGTTTGTAGACCCCAGGAAAAAAGCCGGGAGGAGAATGACCACAGAGGTTGCTCCTGGGAGCCAGGGAGGGATGGGGTCAGGGACTCAGCGGCAAGAATGTCACTGCCTAGACTGAATAACGTCGGGTGGGAATCACTTTTCATCTTGAAACCTCAGTTTTCTCATCTGCAAAATGGGGATGCTGGAACTCATCCAGTCCTCCTGAGATGGTGTGTGTAACTACACACTTGAGCCCAGCGGCTGAATGATTCAGTCCTGCGCTTCACTTGGGTATACAATTATGGCAGGCTCTGGAAAGCCAGTTATTATTGTTGGAGACAGAGCAGCCTGGAATGGGAAAGGACTCGTCCGGAGTCGCACGTCTGGAGGCGAGTCGCAGAATCTGCCCCCTCTCCCTCCCGACCCCGTTGCCCCCACTCACCTGAGAGCGCCAGTCCTTCCCCAAGCTGGGGGGAGGCTGGCCATGGCGATGACATCACTCTGAAGCCCCTCGGGGTGGGGGCCGCAGCTTCCCAGTCTCCCCCCCCAACTGTGCCCACCGCCCCCGGCCCGAACTGACCTGGGTGGTGCTGTCCCGAAGGGTGGGGGAGCGGCCCCTCCGCGTGGTGGTGGTGGCCATGGTGGTGGTGGTCTCCATGATGGTGGTGGCCATGTCGGCCAGCAGGGTGGTGGCCGTGGTCTCCGCGCTCAGCAGCACGGACGGCCCCTCCCCCACCAGGCGCAGGTGGCCCTCGGTCCGCACATTGGGGTCGCTCTCGGCGGCCAGGGCCAGCACCTTGAGCCCATTGTAGTAGAGGCCAGACACCTGGCCTTGGAAGGGGCGGCCCTGGTCCCGGCCCCCAATCTTGATGGCAGCCTGGCTGTTGAAGATGGTCAGCTGACGGCCTGGCGGGGGGGGGAGGGGGAATCACAGGAGGGGAGAGGAAGGAAGCAGGAGAGGGGGCAGAGGTGGGAGTGGAGGGATGCGAGGGAGGATGAAAGGGGGCGCAGGGGCAGCAAGAGGGCAAGGGGACGGGAGGAGAAAGGGACATGGGGCAGTAGAAAAGGGGATGGGCAGAGAGAGACAGAGACACAGAGACAAAGGGAGCCAAGATGGCAGAGGGGGTGGCAGGGGCAGAGGAGAGACAGGAGGCGGGGGCCATGGGCAGAGGGGATGGAGGAGACAGGGAGAAGCAAGGGAAAGGGCAGGAGGAGGGGCGGGCAGGGCCAAGGACAAACAACCGAAGGGAAAATCCTCGTCAGCTCCAGCCCCTGCCCCTTCCTTAGCCGAGCCGGCGGGGTCCCCGGGGAGAGCCCAGCACTCACACAGCCCCGCTCTGAGGTGGGCTCTCACCCCGAGCTCCTCCCGCCCCTCCTGGTTCACTCTTCCTCTCCTGACCCCCCATTTCTTCTCTCCCCCGGCTGGCGCCCTTCTCCTTCCTCTCCGAGCGGTCAGGACCCCAGCTCAGCCTCAAAGGGCAGAGAGGAGGGGGGCCCCTCGGAGACCCTTAATCCCATCCCCTCCTTCTACAAAGGAGGGAAGCAAGAAGTGGAGGGATTCTGCCCCAGTCTCTGGCCACCCCCCACATCCGGCCAGCGCCTGGGCCCTGGGAACCCTCCCAAAGAGCAGAACCAGGAGAAGCAGAGGGAGCAAGAGGAGCTCAGAGAGAGAATGGGGAAAGAGAACAAGGGGAAAAGGAAGGAGGCAGGTCAGAGACACAGAGACAGAGGGAGACAGAGAGAGACACAGAGACACAGAGACAGAGACAAAGAGAGAGAGAGACAGAGAACAGAGAGACACAGAGACAAAGAGAGACAGAGAGAGACAGAGAACAGAGAGACACAGAGACACAGAGAGACAGAGAACAGAGACACAGAGACAGAGACAAAGAGAGAGACAGACACAGAGACAGAGAGAGACAGAGACAGAGAACACAGAGACACAGAGACAAAGAGAGACAGAGAGAGACAGAGAACAGAGAGACACAGAGACAAAGAGAGACAGAGAGACAGAGACACAGAGACAGAGAGAGACAGAGAACAGAGAGACACAGAGACAAAGAGAGAGACAGAGAGACAGAGAGACAGAGACAAAGAGAGACACAGAGACAGAGACAAAGAGAGAGAGACAGAGAACAGAGAGACACAGAGACAAAGAGAGACAGAGAGAGACAGAGAACAAAGAGACACAGAGACAAAGAGAGACAGAGACACAGAGAGAGAGAGGGAGAAGGAGAGACAGACGAAGTACAGTGAGACAGATAGAAACACAAACAGAGACAGAAAGAGACACAGAGACACCCAGAAAGAGACTGGCAGGCAGATGGACAAGGGGAGGGAGAGCCCGCCCCTGCCCCCATCCCTCCTCCTCTGAGCCTTCTCTCGCCCTCGCTCCCTCCTCTCCCCCAGTGCAGGGAGGAGGCCATGGCCTGCCTCCCTCATCCCACGGGCCCGGGCCGGGGGGAGCAGGGCCTCTGCCCCCCAGATGGAAGCCAAGCACCGACACGGATAAACGTTAAAGGGACCTCACTTTGCTGACAGCCAAGGGCTCCACTTTGCTCCGGGGGCCCCGGCTGGCCGGGCACACCCCGGGATTCGCACCGGGGGCCGGCCGTTTTGGTTGGTTTTGCTTTTTAACTGATCTGGGGGTCGGTTTAACCCTCTGAGTTTGCTGCGTTTGTCATTTGGTTTTTAGAAAATCATTTTAATTGTGTTTAAGCTTCGGTTTAAGTCTGGTTTGGGGGTTGGTTTGAGGGGGCGGCGCTGGGGGTGGGGCGTGTGTTTGGGCCCCCTTCTCCCCCAGTCCTTCAGCTCCTGCGCAGGGGGCGGTTTAAGTCCTGGCTTTAGCCTCTGGTTTAGCTTCTCTTTATAGATCTGGTTTAGTGTTAGGGTGTCTGCTAGCCCAGCCCACCCCCTAGGGGTCCTGGGCTGAGGCTGGACCAACTTGTGACCCGCTGCTGGTGGTCCCTGCTCAAGCTCCTGGGGCCAGTCACCCCCCCGCGGTCTCTGTCTCCCACCTTCCTCAGGCACCAAAGCCCTTCTCCCCCCCGGATGGCCTCCCCCTGGCCCGGGTGTGCTCAGGAAAGCACAAGGGCCCTAAGGCAACAGTCACAGACTCTGCTTTCTCTCCCCTAGTTCTCTCACGTCACTTTTGGGGGGCTCTATTCACCCCACATCTGGCCGGGGGTGCCGGACTGAGCTCTCCAGCTGATGCCTCTTATCATAGCCCTGGCTCCCAGGTCAGCAAGGCACTTATCAGCCCATTTCACAGATAAGAACACTGAGATTCAGAGTCCTTGCCAGGATTGGGTTGGAGCCAGGCCCGCTGACAGCGCTTCCGGCGTTCCCTCCACCATGTCAGAGCCATCTCGCCTAGGACCCCTGAGAGGGGCTGGGGGCCCAGATCACTCTCTCTCCCTCCACCGGCTGCCCGGCAAGGAGACCTCCGAGGCCCTCAGGTCATCATCTGACAGCTGGGGAGACCCAGCCAAGCTGAGATTTGCTCAGGTGGGCACGGCTGGCGAGGATGCAGACCCTTCTGACTCACATGCAGTGCTCTGTCCCTCGGACCCTGGCAGGGGAGATCCTCCCTCACGCTGCGGACCCTTCCATCCCTTTCCTTCTTGAGGGTCGGGCTGCCCCACTCCCTCAGGTCACAAGCCGGCCCGGCCTCAGCCCGGGCTCTCTCTCGGCCACTGATTCCAGGACGGGGGGTGGCTGACGGAGAGGGGACCCTGGGGACCCGGGCAAAGCTGCCCCGAGGCCCCAGCCGTGCCCCGTGGCACACTCCTCAAAGGGTTAAAGCTTGCCCAGCTGGAGAGAATCGGCCCAATGGGGGCTCTGCTCGGTGGCTTTTAGTGGTCTCGTTACAGTCCCTTTAACTTTTGGTCCTGCTGTGGGTTTATCACGTCTGGTTATCGGCTTGTTTAGTCCCCACCGGGGGGTCAGGAAGGGACGGGGGTTTAGTCTGGGGGGGTCCCCAGTGAACATTTAAAAGCAGAGTTATCAGCTGGTTAAGTGGACTTTTAGCAGCTCTACCTCCCCCTCGAGTTTAGCCTTAAAGGTACAGAGCTCGCCCTGCCCCTCGCGAGGGGCCTGAAGGTGGGAAGGGGATCACAGAATGGCCGGACTCCGCGCTGGGCCCCCAGTTCTGTCTGCGGCCGGAAGCCTCCTCCCGCCCAGCTCTGGGCAGTCCCTTCCCTCCTGCACAGCCCCTTCTGTCCTTTCCCTTCACCCCCTCTTGGGACCACCTTCCTACACTGAGGGGGCCAAGGGGTCCGGGGCTGTCCCTGGGTACGGGTGCAAAGGCAGCAGCCCCTGGGCTTCTCTGGGGAGCTGGGGAACTTCCCTTCAGGAGCCTGAGCCCCGTCACTTGGCAAGTACTTTCTCTGTGCCAGGCACAGGGGTGCCCCTCCCTCCTCTTCCTCCCCCTGTCCTGCCGTCTTTCTCTCCTTCCAACCCTCTCTGCACCTTCCCTCTGACCTCTCTCCATTCCCAGTCTCACTCCACTCCTCCCACCACAGTCTGGCTCCTGAGCGTCTCTCTGCCATCATTCTCCCACAAAAACCTGGTTCTGCTGCTTTCTGTCTCTCCTGGACGGGCCCTGCTGCACCTGGTCCCCTTCCCTGCTGCACCTGCTGCCACATGTCCTGCTTCCCATGGCCCACCTTCACCTTCCCTGCTCCCCACGGGCCCGGTCCCTGCTGCACCTGGGACACATGTCCTGCTCGCCACAGGCCCGGTCCCTGCCTTCCAGGATCTCCACGTTCAGGGACGTGGAATTCTCTGTGCTTTGACCTCCCGTTCTGGGGCAGGAAGAACCTCGTACTGCTCTGTGGAATGGTGGCGGCCGCGGGGGGGAGATCAGTGGCGGCCCCCGTGCTCAGGCTAGCTGGCCCACTAGGTGGGGGAAGAGCTTCGGGGTCTCCAGGAAGCCTCCTGCGGGTGGGCCCTCCCGGCCCGACGACAGCCCCCGGACGGAAGCCCAGCGGGGTCATCGGCCACTCTGTCCTTCTCTGGGGAGGGGGTGGGGGAAGAGAGAGCTCTGCACCATTAAGAGTGTGATTTTAAGTTAATTAATTAATTCTGGTTAATTACCTTTGTCGAGCAGCCACTCATCTACTACTCGACCAAGCCGGTAGGGGATTCTCTGTCTAGCAATCGCCAGCCGTTCGTTATCAAAGTTTCCTTGGAAAAGTTTAGAGAGACAGTAGTTTTTCTCAGACACGACGAAGTCCCAGTGAATTAAAAGAGTCAATTATTCAGAACTCAGGAGAATCGAGTAAGCGGCGGTGGCTGGCGGCATCCAACCGGAAGGGGTGGCGGGGAGAGACCCCACGAAAAAAACAAGAGGCTGGGGTTCTGTATCCCTCACCTCCCGGCCACCTCCCTGGATCTCCCCTCCGAGGCCCTCCCGGGACCCTGGGCGAATGACCCAAACCGAACTTTTGGAAGGAAAGAAAGCCAAGAAACCCCAAGGAGAAGGGGAGCCGGAAGGTCAAAAGTCAGAGGTTAAACAGATTTAGAAGATGCCCGGATCTTTGGATCTAGGCGCTGCCCCCCGCAGAGTGGGGGGCTGGGGCAGGGACAGGGGTGTTTAGCGGCTTTAGGTTGGGGGCAGGGGCAGCAGGCAGCCCTGGCCCAGCTGGTTACTGAGTTTAGAGTGGGGTTTAGTTGGGGGGAGGGTTAAGCGAGGTTTATGCGGCATTTAAGGGGGGCACCCGGCACACAAGTTTACGGTGGGGGGTTATTTCCTCCTCACACCCCAAGGCTCACAGAGCAGCCCCAGGCCCAGCTTCCCCTGGGGTCCCTGAGCCTGCTCCCCTCCCATCCACAAAATCCATCGCGCTCGTGCCCCTTTCTCAGTCTCCCCTTCTCTCCCTCTTGTTTCCTTCCCAACCAAACAGGGACAAGGCCCTCTCCCCGAGCAAGACACGTGGTATAAGTCACTCCATTCCCCAGCCCGGTGCTGCCGCCCAGACCCCTCCACGTGCCCCATTCTTTCCCCGAATCTCTCCCCTCTTCCCAGCTCTCCTTTCCCCATCTTAATCTCCCGATTTCTCCGCTCTCCCCTTCCTTCCTCCCCAGCCTCCCAACACCTGCTGAGCTCCCAGCGGCCCCCCTCCTCACCCTCCTCCTCACGTGACAGTTCACTGCTTCAGCCCTCCCAGCCTCTCTCTGCCCCTCTCTCCAGCTGTCTCCTCCCCTAATTTCCCAAGCCTGCATCCCTCTCCCCTCGCTGTTCCTAAGGCAGCTCCCCATCTGCAGAGCACACCTGTTCTCCCTACCTCTCCCTGAGGAGGATGGGCGGGGGAGGAGCCCCTCGGGACGAGGGGCATACAGAGACCACGGGTGGGTGGACCTTGGGGGCTTTGGTCCATGGGTGTCAGTCAGTCAAAGTCTTTACAAGCACCTACTGTGTGACAGCTGGCATCCAAAGGAAGGGAGGCGCTCTGCCCTCCAGGAGTGAGTGTCTGTCAGTTATGTGACGAATGGGCGCGTGTGTCCGAGGACATTTGTCAGCGTGCGAGCCTGTGTCTGAAGGCGTTTGTCAGCGCGCGCGTGTGTCCGCGGGCATGTGTCAGCCAGCGAGTGTGGCTCAGGGAGCTCCCGGGCCCGGGGTCCCTCCTGCTGCCAGCCTCGGGGCCCTGTCTGCCTCCCTGCCGGGTCTCCGTGTGCCCGAGGCCCGATGGGAGCACCCAGACCCTGCCCAGCCCGCTCCTCCGGAGCCAGCGCTGCCCCCGTTCTATTGTGTGCGTGTGCATGTGCCCCCTCCCTGCTCACTTGTGCGTAACCATCATGCATTGCCACATGGGTGTCCATGTGCCCGGGGGGGGGGGGGACTCCCCCCCGGAGATGCAGAAAAGGATGGGGATGGCGCCTGCCTTTTGCAGGCTGCGAAGGGAGAGTCAGGAGGCGGTAACTGCCCCCCCCCAGTGTGTGGGAAGGGAAGTGGGCCCTCAGCAAGGAGTGCGGGGCTGGGGGAGGTGGGGGTCCCAGCCACTCCCCCCCCAGGAAGCCCCAACAAAGGGGGTCAACCCAAGGGCCCTTTACAAGAGCCCCATCTGACAGCCCCGGGAGGCAGGGTCGTGCCCTTTTGACAGGCGGGGAAACTGCGGCAGGGGCCGCTAAAAAGGAAGTGCTGGAAGCTGGGATCGGCCCTGGGTCTGAGGCTCTGTCCATGGTGCTACCGGGCGGCCTCGGACTGCGTGCGTGCCGGGATGGGGGGCGGGGGCGGGGCGGGCCAAGCTCCGGAAACTCGGGCTGCGTGGTTCCCTCCCCGACATCCCCCTGCCCCGCCGGGCCGGAGCCACGTCACAGACTGCGCGGGTCTCCTTTCCCCCGGAGGCTCCGGACTGGCCCAGGATCACACTAGTGAGCGTCTGGGGCAGGACTGGAACCCGGGCCGGCCGCCTAACCTTCTCTGGCCGGGAAGGCGGGGCGGGGTTTCTAGGGGAGCCCCGGCCCGAGCGGCCCACGTGGGCGCGAGTCCGGCTCCCTCCGCGCATCTGGGGTCCTGGGGCTCCGCGGCTGCGGCTTTCCCGGCCTGCCCTTGTCTGAGGCACCGAGTCCGGGCCGCAGCTCGCACGCGTGAGTGTGTCTATGTGTGTGTGTGTGTGAGTGTGTGTGTGTGTCTGTGTCTGTATGTGTGTCTGTGTGTGTGAGTGTGTCTATGTGTGTGTGTCTGTGTGTGTGTATGTGTGTCTGTGTGTGTGAGTGTGTCTGTGTGTGTGTGTCTGTACGTGTGTGTGTCTGTGTGTGTCTGTATGTGTGAGTGTCTGTGTGTGTGTGTGTGTGTATGTGTGTGTGTGTGTCTGTATGTGTGTGTGTGTCTGTATGTGTGAGTGTGTGTGTGTGTGAGTGTGTCTATGTGTGTGTGTGTGAGTGTGTGTGTGTGTCTGTGTCTGTATGTGTGTCTGTGTGTGTGAGTGTGTCTATGTGTGTGTGTCTGTGTGTGTGTATGTGTGTCTGTGTGTGTGAGTGTGTCTGTGTGTGTGTGTCTGTACGTGTGTGTGTCTGTGTGTGTCTGTATGTGTGAGTGTCTGTGTGTGTGTGTGTGTGTATGTGTGTGTGTGTGTCTGTATGTGTGTGTGTGTCTGTATGTGTGAGTGTGTGTGTGTGTGAGTGTGTCTATGTGTGTGTGTGTGTGAGTGTGTGTGTGTGTCTGTGTCTGTATGTGTGTCTGTGTGTGTGAGTGTGTCTATGTGTGTGTGTCTGTGTGTGTGTATGTGTGTCTGTGTGTGTGAGTGTGTCTGTGTGTGTGTGTCTGTACGTGTGTGTGTCTGTGTGTGTCTGTATGTGTGTCTGTGTGTGTGAGTGTGTCTGTGTGTGTGTGTCTGTACGTGTGTGTGTCTGTGTGTGTCTGTATGTGTGTCTGTGTGTGTATGTGTGTCTGTGTGTGTGAGTGTGTCTGTGTGTGTGTGTCTGTACGTGTGTGTGTCTGTGTGTGTCTGTATGTGTGTCTGTGTGTGTGTATGTGTGTCTGTGTGTGTGAGTGTGTCTGTGTGTGTGTCTATATGTGTGTGTCTGTATGTGTGTCTGTGTGTGTGAGTGTGTCTATGTGTGTGTGTGTGTCTGTGTGTGTGAGTGTGTCTCTGTGTGTGTCTGTGTGTGTGAGTGTGTCTGTGTGTGTGTGTCTGTACGTGTGTGTGTCTGTGTGTGTGTATGTGTGTCTGTGTGTGTGAGTGTGTCTGTGTGTGTGTGTGTGTCTGTGTGTGTGAGTGTGTCTGTGTGTGTGTGTCTGTACGTGTGTGTGTCTGTATGTGTGAGTGTGTCTATGTGTGAGTGTGTGGTGTGTCTCTGTCGCTGTCTCTGTCTCTGTGTCTCTGTCTCATTGTCTCTCTCTGTCACTGTCTCTCATTGTCTCTGTCTCTCTCATTGTCTGTCACTGTCACTCTCTGTCACTGTCTCTGTCTCTCATTGTCTGTCACTGTCTCTCTGTGTCTCTGTCTCTCTCATTGTCTCTATCTCTCTGTGTCTCTGTCACTGTCTCTCTCATTGTCTCTGTCTCTCATTGTCTCTGTCACTGTCTCTCTGTGTCTCTGTCTCTCTTATTGTCTCTGTCTCTCATTGTCTCTGTCACTGTCTCTGTCTCTCTGTCACTGTCTTTCATTGTCTCTGTCACTGTCTCTGTTTCTCTGACACTGTCTCTCTGTGTCTCATTGTCTCTGTCACTGTCTCTGTTTCTCTGACACTGTCTCTCTGTGTCTCATTGTCTCTGTCACTGTCTGTCTCTCTGTCTCTCTCTGTCTCTCATTGTCTCTGTCACTGTCTGTCTCTCTGTCACTGTCTCTCTGTCTCTGCCTCTGTCTCTCTCTGTCTCTCATTGTCTCTGTCACTGTCTGTCTCTCTGTCTCTGTCTCTCTGTCACTGTCTCTCTGTGTCTCTGTCTCTCATTGTCTCTGTCACTGTCTGTCTCTCTGTCACTGTCTCTCTGTCTCTGCCTCTGTCTCTCATTGTCTCTGTCACTGTCTGTCTCTCTGTCTCTGTCTCTGTCACTGTCTCTCTGTGTCTCTGTCTCTCATTGTCTCTCTCTGTCTGTCTGTCTCCCGCCCTCCTCTCTCTCCCTCTCTCTCCTTGAAAGTGCTCCCCGGCTCCGCCCCGTCTCTGTATGGGTGTCTCCCTTTATGTCTCTCCTCTCCCTCCCCTGGTGTCTCAGGGTCTATTTCCCCATCTCTCCCTCTTCGCCCCCCCCCCCCTTTTCTCCCTCTCCGTTCTGGAAGGGACCTGGGAGGTAATTTAACTCAACCGGCTCTTCTGGCAGGAGGGGACGACGCTAGGAGGAGCCGTGGGAGCCGGAGAGGCCGGACCGCCGAGCCGGGTTCGAACCCAAAGCTCCTGCCTCCACATTCCTGCTCTTTCTCCTGTGAAATCTATTCTCCCGTCCCGATTTTCTGCACCTTACGTCGTAGGGGAAGGTCTTTTTCTGTGGCTGCTTCCCTCCCCCCCCGCCCCCTCTTCTTCCCTCTCCCTTTCCTCACTGTCCTGTGTCCCTCTCCCTCCCTCCCTTCTCCCTCCCTGTCTCTCCCTGCCTCTGTCTCTCCCCTTCATTGTCCCCGTCTCTGCTCTGTCTCTCCTAGACCAGCCCCGTGGCTCCATGGGTATTTGTCTCTCCCCGCTCTCTGCAGGCCCCTCTCTTTCTAAGGCCAGTGCCCAGCATCAGTGTGTCAACGAAACATCCCCAGCCTTCTGCTGGCCTACCTCTAGCCCCCCACCCCCCCTCCTTCTCTGGCCTTCCCTCCACCCCCAGCTTTAGTAGCGATCTCGGCCAATGAGCAGCTCACCCTGGCGAGCACTTCAAGGGCTGAGAATCATGTTAGCTGAGCCTCACAATGCCCTTAAGATGAGGGACTAGAGAGACTTGTCCCCATTTTCCAGATGACAAACTGAGGTTCGCAGAAGTTACATGCTTTCTGCATGTTCCACACAGCTGGGGAGTGTCAGAAGCAGGTCTCTCCTGACTTTTCACCACGCCAGGCATTTCCCCAAGCTCCCCAGTACCCAACCCCAAGCCCTCCAGCTTCATTACCTCTCTCCCTCGCCTTAGCCCCGCCTTGCCCCCTCCTCCTCCTCCACGCCCCCCACATCCACTCCCTAGTGCCACCTACCTGCTGGGTAGCGCTCATTCACTGGCCAGCTGTCCACTTGCAGGGTGGCGTTGCCACCACTCCGGGTGAAGCGCACCACATGGTACTTGCCGTCGCTCACGATGGCGTTGGGCTCATCAATGGCGATGTCGTCAGTACCCACATTAAAGATCACCCCCACGGTGCCCTGGTCCTGGTGGCCAGAAGGCAGGGGGTCAATACCCAGGAGAAGCAGCTGGGTGTGAGGGGGGAGGGTCAAGCCAGCCATTCTTCCATCCATCCATCCATCTATCCATCCATCCATCCATCCATCCATCCATCTATTTGTCTACTTTTCCATCCATCCATCTATCCATCAATCTACCCTTCCTTCCATCCATCCACCTTCCAACCCATCCATCCCATCCATCCATCCATCCATCATCCAGGCATTCATTGGCAGCCACTCAAATATAATGGAAAAAATCAAGTCCTGAGTTCAAATCCTCCTGACTTTAGCACTCACTACCTGTGTGACTGTGGATAATTCCCTTAATTTCTCAAGCCAATGAACAATGACCTCGTGCCCCCGGTGCCTAACTTGTCCACCACAGGGAAAATGTGACAGCTCTAGGGACAGAGGGGAGTTATCCCTCCCACCTGGCAGGTGATGGGGCTGCCGAGAACATGATATATACATCATCAGTATAATCATCAGTGCTTGTTATTGGTCACACACTAGCAAAGGGATTATGTTGGCAAAGGGCTTTGCAAAGCACCATGGTCACGGTCACGAAAATCCTAGCTGTCTTACGGTTCTTCTTCATTGCAAGGAAGCGGTTCCATCTGAAGAGATGGTGAAGCATGGCTATTTCCTAACATGGTAGCAATGCAAAAATCAAATAAAACACTTTTTCCAGAAGAGATGGAGATCACTAACATTTAGCAAAGGCTACTGGGAAATTCTGGAGGCAGCTCTTTACCTGGGCGGCTCCTTCCTCACCCCTTAATTGAGGTGAGCTGGTGTTTGCTAGGTGAGGGAAGCTCTGGGACAGTCAGCTGGCCAGGGTAGGAGGAGATGGGAGGGGCTCAGAACCCCCCCCTCGCTTCCTCCTCCTCCCTTCCAAGCTCTCAGGGTAGAGGAGAGCCCCGGGGTGGGGGTGTCAGGTAGAGAGGAAGAGGCTTCCACTCGAACAACTTTGCTCTCCTGGCAGTTTCCAGGCCCCTAACTAGGTCACTGCTCTGCATGGGGAGGTAGGGAAGCTGTGTGTGGGCTCTCCCCATTCCCAGGGGAGCGTGGGCTGTGGGTGGGCCCGTGTGTGCATTTGGTAGGGGGCTGGGAATGTCTGGGATGGACAAACAGGCTTGACGAATAAGCTGCTGACAGGCAAGATCCCACTCGCTTCCCAGGAGAAGGGGATGCTGATGTGGGAGTGGGGGGACTCTTCCTGAGGGAAGTGAGGGGGTCAAGGGGGGTATCAGGAGCCATGGCAGGCTCCGGCAGAGGAGTGCCCGGGGCTCCCGGAGCCTCCCAAGCCAACTTCCTAAGTGTAACCTAGGCTAGGATGGAGCCGGGCCCTGATGACAAATCACAACTACCTGCTTGCCTAAAGCTTGGCCCTTTGACTCCCTCTCCCCTCTGCTCTGGCTCTCCATCTCCCAAGGATCCTCGGACCCTCTCGGAACCACCCCAGCTGTGACTCTAGTGCAGCCTCCATCTCACACTTAACTATTGCAATGGCTGCCTCTCCTCTGTCCCCTCTGTCCCCTCCGTCCCCTCCCTCCCCACTCCTGTCTGGCCACCAGTCCTCTCCATGACCCTCCTATTCAATAAAGGCCAGGGCCTCTCCTCACCTCTGGGATCACATAGAGCCTCCTCTGCTTGAAAGCCCCTCCTACCCCAGAGCCTCCTCCCTTTCCAGGCTTCTCATCCTTCCTGGTCCTCCCAAATACAAGGACACTGGGGACTCCTTGCTTCACCACCCCACTCTAAACACTTTCTCCACTGCCCCATCCCTGCCCGCCTCCAGCTTCCTTGGCTTTCTCTAAGGCCTGCTTCGACCCCACCTTCTCTAGGCCTTCCCTGGGCCTCCTATCTGAGGCTATCTCTAGTTTCTCCTGTATGCGGCTGACCTCCCTGTTTGTACCTACTTGCTTGCATGTTGTCACCCCATTTATCAGGCTGGAGCTCTTGAAAGCAGGCACCTTTTTTCCCCTCTCTTCTTTTTTCTATCCTGTTTCTCTTTCACCTTTCTTTCCTTCCTTTCTTTTTCTTTCTTTCCTTTCTTTCTTTTTCTTCCTTCCTTCCTTCCTTCCTTCCTTCCTTCCTTCCTTCCTTCCCTCTTTCCTTCCTTTCTCCCTTTCTTTTCTTTCTCTTCTTCCTTCCTTTCTTTCTCTCCCATCTCTCTTCCCCCAGCACTTAGTACAGAACCTAGCACATGGTAGGTGCTTAATAACTATTTGATTGACTGACTGATTCTCCCATCAGTGTGAGGGGCACACACAGCACCTCCCATCAGCACACTATAGACAGTCATACAGTTATCCACATCCATTGATCCCAAGAGCATTACCACAGTAATCACCATAGAGTGATTACTCTAGCTCCCAACCTTTTTCTGCATAAGAGGAAAAGCACCAAGGATAGAGTGTCAGGGGGACAGAGGGAGATTCAGGCCCAACTGACTCGCCTGACATCCACTGCTAGCCCTCCCCGTCCCCAGGCCTTAGCTCCTTCACCAGCCAGCCCCAGAAGCTAGACCCTTTTCTTCAGACCCCTTAATCCCAGGGATGTCAGCTAATGACTTCTATAAATGCCGTGGACTGCAGTGGGAGAAGCCTAGATTTGAAGTCAAAGGATCTGAGTTTGAGTCCTGGCCTCTGCTCCTCCCTAGCCTTGTAAGTTCGGAGAAGTTGCTATTTCCTCTCTGGGCCTCAGTTTCCCCATGTATAAAAGGAAAAGGATTAGACTGGATCACTCCGGGGTCTCTTCCGGTTCTAAAACCCATGACTCTTTCACAAGTCTGCTGAGCACTGAATTAAAATGCCCAGAGATAAACTGAGCCAGGTGCAGAGGGGACTGGGCTTACAGTCAGGAAAACCTGAATTCAAATCTTGCCTCTGCTACTGAACCCCCTGGTGCATCTAAAGCTCCCGAAAGCTCAGTTTCCCTGGCTGTAAAATGGGCTGTGCTAACAGCAGCTGTTCCCTGCAGTGATGGTGAGGAGCAAAGGGGATTATGTCGGCAAAGGGCTCTGCAAAGCACCCTGGTCACATTGGCTCTTGTTCTCTCACAGAAATAAATCATGAATACCTACGGAGCCTTTGGAGTCTCTTAGTCACTGTGGCAAATTTAAATAATGACGCCAAGCAAAACAAGCTGGCACCTTCAAGCTGTAAGACTCGAGGGGCAAGAATCAGAGCTGAAACTAGGGTGAGGTAAACAGGGCATTGCCCCATTTGCTGTCTGGGGTGGGGGGCGGGTGTGCCCTTCCTCCTTCCAATCTGTCTCCTAATCCTGTGCAGCTGGGTGCTCCTCCGTGAGTCAGGAAGGTGGGCCTTGGTAGAGGATGAGGACAGGGTGGGGAGGAGAAGGGGCCGGCTGCCCCTCTACAGACATCAGACGGGGGAGCACTCACCTTGTCCATCCTCCCCAACCTAAACTTCAGCTAATGCTGTCCCAGGCACCAGAATGCCCAACTACTGCCTTGGCAGGTATGACTTACTACTTCCCTCAAATATCCAGTATTTAGTACAGTGCCTGGCATACAGGTGGCACTTAATAAATGCTTATTGAATCTTTTGGGTTGCATTGGGTTGCTAGTTTCCACATCAGGGCTGGCTCAGCTGTCCCAGGTACCAGAATGCCCAACTGCAGCCTTGGCAGGTCTGACTTATTACTTCCCTCAAATAACAGTCTTTAGTACAGTGCCTAGCATACAGGTGGCACTTAATAAATGCTTATTGAATCTGGTTGAATTGAGTTGGATTGCTAGGTTCCACATCAGGGCTGGCTCAGCCGGAAGCCGAAGGCCCCAAGGTCTTGTATCTGGGAGGGTGACAGTCAGAGCGATGCTTTTCTAGAACCCTGGAGGTTCCCTGGGGGTCTTGGGCCCTCACAACAGCTCCCTGGACGGGTGTTACAGGGGCAGGGGGAGGCTCTGAGAGGAGCAGCGCTGGCCCAGGATCCCGCAGCAAGCAAGCGCTCGTTGCCAGCTGGGGAGGGGAGCCGGATGCCTGGGTTCCCAGCAGCAGCTCTGGGGGAGACAGTTCCCCTGTGCGGCTCCTGATGCGGAGTCAGTTGTCACTTCTGTTAAAGTCATTAATTCCTAATTCCCCAATTACTTCATTAGGCGGCGGTGGGGAGAGCGGGCCGCTCCTACAGCAAATAATTATGGGAGTCAAAATTAATTTGGCAAAGTGGAGCGACGCTTTATTAGAGACGTCAAATTGCTTTCCTCTTATTTCACTGCCGCCTCCCTGCTCTCCCGGAGCCGCTAATGAAGCCGTCGTGGGAGCCGATGTGTCACTGGGGGGTGGGGCCCCTCGAGCAGCCCCCAGGAGGGGGCCCGGGCGTTCTGTCTCCCCCAGGCACCTCAGCAGAGCTGGCCTCTCCCCACTTTGAGGATGTCTCCCCTGTGCCCTCCCACTCTGCCCTCCTGGGGCTCAGTCCCTTCCTTCCCCTTCCATCGGTAGCCACCCAGCCCTGTCCTCTCGTCAGCAACTCCTAACCCCAGCCCAGGCCCTGCAGGACGGCTGAGGAAGGGCTGAGGAGGCACCTGGGAAGTGCCGTGTAATAAATGCTTGTTGACTGACTGACCGACCTGTGGAGATGGACGAGAGAAATCACGTTCTCAGGCCTGGGGGTTCTAGCCCGCTCATCTCTGCCCCCACCAGCCCCTCTGGGAGCCCCAAGTCACACCCTAGAGCACACACAGGTCACCCAGGGGAGACGGAGCACACACACTCAGCAAGGCATGTGGGCATTCGCTCACGGGTACACATGGGCATTCACACGTGGGCATTCACACATGGCCACACATGGGCACATACTGGTTGTATTCTGTCACAGAAGGACCACATCTGCAGTGGGGATGTCCCACAGGAAAAGACCTACCCCCTCCTCCCACACATAGAGCTCTTTACAGACTCTGTCTTTGTCTCCTCTGTCTCTCTGTCTCTGTCTCTCTTTCTCTCTCCCCCTTTCCCTCCCAGACAGGCATACATGCACAAACCCACACCCACACCTGTGTCTTCTCCCAGCATCCCTCAGTTTGCCTCACGCCTCACTCTTAACTCAGCTCCTTCACCTTCATCTATATTCCCCACCCCCTGTCCTGCCAGCTCCTGACCCATCAGGATCAGCTGCCACTGGCTGCCCAGTTCCACTCTGACCACAGGACCATCTTCTTTCTTCTCCTTCCCTATACACCACTGACTGGCAAGGAAACTGAAGTAGTTCACTGTATCAGAAAGCGTATTGGACTTGGAGTAAGTAGGGTTCAAATACTGGCTCTGGTTCTTATAAGTTTCATGACCCTGGACCTTTTCTGAACCTCAGTTTCCTTATCTGTAAAATGGGGATAGTGCCCTAATGTACTGGTCTCAGTAAGCATAGTGAAGCTCCTTCAATTGAGATGATGTAGCTGCATATGTCAATCTGTTGACTTCTACCACCCAAGGTACTTTGGGGCAGGAAGGGGCCACTGGGAACATGGACAGAGGGTCTATTCTCAGAACTGGGAGTCCTGAGGTTAACTGGAAGGGATTTTTTTTTTTTTTTTTTTAAGAAAACCTAATCCACACCCCTTCTAAAGGGTGGGGAAGGGACTCACTAAAGGCTTCCCAACTCCAAATCCGTGGCTCCGCACTGCCTCCATACAGGCCCTCCAGGCCTTCTGCCTCACCCAAGCCCAGACGTTCTGCTCTTTGGTCCATCCGCCCCCCCCCATCTAAGCACAGGGGCCTGGAGTCTGCTCTCAGAAAAGGCAAGAAAAGAGGCGGACGTGAGGTCAGAAGTGGACTTCAAGGTCGGAAAGGCAGGTTCAGAACCTCTTTTACAGAGAAGTAAATTGAGGCTTAGAGGGGTGAAGTGACCTCCCCAGAGTCACACAGCAGTAGCCAGAGGAGATTCTGATTTTGGGGGAAGAAAAAATATAAGAATCTCAAGGAGCTGTCCAAATAAGGAGTGCTAAAAGATGGGGTGCTGCAGCGGGCAGTGGGACTGAGATCAGAAAAGGGGAGAAGCAGAGGGTATCTCAGTGAGCTGTCCATATAGGGGGTGCTGAAAGGACGGGGTGCTGCAGCAGCAATAGGACTGAGATCAGAAAGGGGGAAAGCAGAGGGAATCTCAGTGAGCTGTTCAAATAGGGGGTGCTGAAAGGACGGGGTGCTGCAGCCAGCCAGCCTGAGATCAGAGCAGAGGGAATCTCAGTGAGCTGTTCAAATAGGGGGTGCTGAAAGGATGGGGTGCTCCAGCAGCAATAGGACTGAGATCAGAAGAGGGAAAGCAGAGGGAATCTCAGTGAGCTGTCCAAAGAGGGGGTGCTGAAAGGAAGGGGTGCTCCAGCTGCAGTAAGACTGAGATCAGAAGAGGGAAAGCAGAGGAAATCTCAGTGAGCTGTTCAAATAGGGGGTGCTGAAAGGAGGGGGTGCTCCAGCAGCAATTTGACTGAGATCAGAAAGGGGGAAAGCAGAGGGAATCTCAGTGAGCTGTTCAAATAGGGGGTGCTGAAAGGACAGGGTGCTCCAGCAGCAATAGGACTGAGATCAGAATGGGGGAGCAGCAGAGGGAATCTCAATGGGCTGTCCAAAGAGGGGGTGCTGAAAGGAAGGGGTGCTCCAGCTGCAGTAAGACTGAGATCAGAAGAGGGAAAGCAGAGGAAATCTCAGTGAGCTGTTCAAATAGGGGGTGCTGAAAGGAGGGGGTGCTCCAGCAGCAATTTGACTGAGATCAGAAAGGGGGAAAGCAGAGGGAATCTCAGTGAGCTGTTCAAATAGGGGGTGCTGAAAGGACAGGGTGCTCCAGCAGCAATAGGACTGAGATCAGAAGGGGGAAAGCAGAGGGAATCTCAGTGAGCTGTCCAAAGACGGGGTGCTGAAAGGATGGGGTGCTCCAGCAGCAATAGGACTGAGATCAGAAGAGGGAAAGCAGAGGCAATCTCAGTGAGCTGTCCAAAGATGGGGTGCTGAAAGGACGGGGGTGCTCCAGCAGCAATAGGACTGAGATCAGAAGGGGGAAAGCAGAGGGAATGTCAGTGGGCTGTCCAAATAGGGGGTGCTGAAAGGACGGGGTGCTGCAACCAGCGGTAGGACTTGGGAATCACTTAATAGGCTGTTTGGAGGCCTCTGACAGTTGGTAGAATTCAAGGGTCTTATGACCATTGTGTCCAAGTCACCCATTTTACAGAAAAGTGAGGCCCAGAGAAGATCCCACAGGGAATAAGTCAGCCCCAGAGCCAGGGCTCCAGGCTCCAAATTGATTTAGATTTAGATCAGAGCTGCAAGAGGTTGGGGAAGGGGTCTATTTTAAATCCTTCATTTTAACAAAGGAGGAAAGTGAGGCACAGAAAAGTTTGGTGACTCCTGGGAACATTGATTTAGAGCTGGAAGGGACCTTGAAGGTCATTGATGAGCCTCGCCCTCCCATTTTACAGAGGAGGACACTGAGGATGAGAGGGCACTTCCTGACTCTAAGCCCAGTGCTCTGTCCACTGGACCATGACTCCTCAGGAGGGCACCAGGCTGACAGAGCCAGGGTCCCAGCCCCAGCCTCGGGCACCAAGTCCCGTGCCCCACTCCCCTAGGCAGCAGCCAGGCGTCCATATGGGCACAAGCCAGAGACACGCAGGGCTTCTCCAGGGACATGAAGGGAGGAAGGGATGGGGGAGGAGCCGGGGAAAGGAGTCTTTGGGCTCAGAGGGGGATGGGAGGAGGAAGGGAAGGGGGGCCCAGGGTCCTTACGATGTGCAACTGCAAATAGTCTCCGAGGCCGGAGGCGCTGTCCACGCGCACCAGGACGGCACTGCGCTGGTGGGTGCTGAAGCCCACGGCCAGGCGGTCCATCCTTGTGCTGGGCCGGTCATTGGGGGGCCACGTGTAGGTGATGAGCGCCCCGCCCTTCCCAAAGATGTAGGTCGTCCCAGCTGTAGGAGAAAAGAGAGGGGGAGGGGCGGGAAGGAGCCGGGTCAGCCCAGCAGGGACCAGGGGCCCTTGGGCTCCGGCAGCAGCTCTGGGGACTCGGCCTGTGTCCTGGAAGGTACTTGGGGAGCACTCGCCACACAGCTGCCCTTAGGGAGCCCCGTGAGTGTGACAGTGTGTGTGTGAGTGTGTGACAGTGCATATGTGTGTGTAGCCGCCTCAAGAATTCTCATTTTAATTACAGCTGAGGAGAAGGGGAAGCGGGAGCCAGAGAGATTTGGGAGAGGAGGCCATTGTGGGGGGGGGGGAACTCTCCAGGGGGTGTGGGGGCAGAGCCAAGCCCAGGCTGCTCCCCCCCTTCCCCTGGGTGCCCACCAAGGTGACATTGACAACAGGGGGCTGGAGCCCAGGAGGGTCAAGTGGTGCAGGTGTGGGAGCTCCCCAGAGACCCAGCCGGCTGCGGGGCGGCGGGGGGGCTTTGTTCTGCTCTGACTCATAGGCCACACAGCCAGCCTCCTCTCCCAGCTTGGCCGGCTCTGCCCACCCCCTGCCTGCTCAGACTCTCCTCTATGTTTGCCCCCCCCGGGGACACCCAGGCAACAGGGTTCTTTGTCCTGGTCCGGGCGCCCCGAACCTCCTGCCCCCTCTGGACTTCAGGGTTCCCTATTTGGAGATTGCAGCCCCTGGGAGGGGCCAGGAGAGGCACAGGGTGGGCAGAGGGACATGAAGGGAGCCGCCTCCTTCCTGGACAAAGGGGGGGCCCAAGCGAGGAGGTGAGACGGGGAGAGCGGGCAGACTTGGCAGGCTCCGGCTCCCCGGCCCACCCCACCCCCATCTCTCCTCCTCCTCCTCTCCCTCCTCTCCTCTGCACCATCCGGCTGCCGGGGGCGGGTGTGAGGTCCCTAACGATCAAGCCCCAAAATAAACCCCATTAGTTGCCATGCTCCTCCTGCAGCTGCCGGGCTCTGTGGGCTGGGTGAAGCTGGGTGGAGGATGCCCTGGTTACAGGAGCCCAAACTGGGCCGGGGCAGCCAGACCACCTGGGCCTGGAAAACGGGAACCCTCCTTGAGTCTATGAGCCATAATGGGAGCAGATGAGAACATAAAATGTTTAATTAAATAATTAGCCTTTGATGGGCCTCTTCGGGCACTTCTGCTGGGGTGGGGAGGGGGGCCGAGGGCAGGGGAAGACGCCCGCAGTCTCAGAGGGGTCAGTCAGGGAAGGGGCATTCAATTCAACCCAACCCAACCCAACAGTTGTATGTGAAACGCCTACTATGCGCCAGGTGGGGAGAGGCAGGAATGAAGAGAGATCCCCTTTAGGATGGAGAGCAAGGGAATTGTAGGCTAGGTTACGTGGTTCTGGGAGGGCTAATGGAGACTGCCGGGAATGAAAAACCCTAAAATCTGATCGGCAGAAGCTGCCCGGCTACGACCAGAAACGGCTCCCCGGGGCATGGAGCTGACTGGCACCTGGGGACCCGGGCACCACTCGGGAACTCCAGGTGAAGGAGGCACTGGGAAGCTCCAGTCTGGGGACAAGGGGAGACAAGGGGTGACCGTTTGCAGGGCAGAAGGGGACGCTCTCTGATGTAGCACCAGGAGAGCAAACAAGTAGGTCTGCTCTGGGTGCCGGGAGGCCCTCCTCATCCCCTTCCTCCCTCCCCTCCCAGCAGGCCCCAGGTAAGATGGAGGCCTGGTCACCCCAGGTGAGCCTGGGCCCTTGGAGGGCCCTGGAGGGCCTGGAAGCAAGGGCCCAGCTAGAGGCTGAGGGGCCCTGGAGACGGGCAGGGGCCTGGCTCCTGGGGCTGGGAGGGAGGAGGAGGGAGAGGAGGCCTCAGCTGGAAACAAGCCCCTCAGCTCCTATCACTGCAGCACTATGGAAAATCGGCTGTTTCCATGGCAACCCTAATATCCAGAGTCCTCCCTCTCCTCTCCCTCCACTCACACACTGGAAGTCCAATAGAGGAAGGAGGTGTGGAAGGGAGAGCAGGGGCCTCCCCCAAGAGTGCCTTTCCTCTCTTGTGGGCAGCCCAGAAGCCTTCCTCAGGCCTCCTCTGGGGCCTCAAATTCAGTAGAATCGGGGGACCCCAAAATATCACCCTAGCCCTCCAAGAGTCCCCCAAGCTTCAGGTGGAGCAATCCCTCTCCCCGGCGTCCTCCTTGGGGACTGGCACTCTCCACCGGGAGGGGCCCCATGTCCCGAGACCTTCCCCGGGGCCCTGACACAGGCTTGACTCTGGCACAGAAGGCCCTCGGGCTCCCAGCAGAAAGGCAGAGCGGGCCGGCCAGGCTCCGTCCCCGACTTGGGGGCGAGCTCCGTTCTGGCCTCCCGCCACCATGGTTCTGACCCAGACCCAGCACACTGGGAGAACCCCCCCCAGGGCCGCTCAGAGAGCTGGACACACCCAGCTCCACACAAAGAAAGAGCTCCCACCCACAGACCCAGACCAGAGCCCGGAGGAACATGTGAGCAGCGCGCGTGCACACTCTCACACACACACACACACACACACACACACACACACGTGTGCACACGCCCAGCACAGCCCCTGCACACAGCTCTGTCCGCGGTGCTAGCCTTCCCCTGCTTCCCCGGCGCCTCTCCTCCCCAGCTCAGAGACTCCTCAAGCTCTTCCCCCCACGCCCCCGCTGGGGGTCCCGCGGCCCCCCCAGCACCCGAGTCTCCGGGGTGATTTATTAGCCCAGAGTGCTCCAAATGCAGTTGCCTGCCTCTGCCAGGGCGGGGCTCGTGAAAGGCTGAGGGGCATTTATTGCCATGTGGGGGGAAGAGATCCTGGGTGGGAGGATGAAAGATGGATGGCTTATTGGGCCCAGGAGGGAGGTTATTACCCTGGGGAGCCATTGATCACACCATCAGCCGCCATGTTACCCAAGGGCCTGGCTGACTCCTGGGCCAAGGAGTAGGAAGACAAAAAACGCCCCTACAGCAGCTTAGGCTCTGGTCTCACTCCTGGGGGACGGCCCCAGGCTGACAGGCAGGGAAAGTGTCTTCCGGGGTGTGTCCCTACATCAGAGACCAACTGGGACCAGATCCCCTGAAGAGATCCATATAAGGATCCCAGTGATCCACTGCACTGATCTGCCCCATTCCCCGAAAGGGCGACCAGAGGTGGCCCAGAGGCACCTCAGAAACCCAGGCCCTGGAAAACCACAGTGCCAAATATCCAACAGTCTGGAAGCCTCCTTGATCTCCTGCCCACATAGATCCCAGGGACAAGGGGAGGGGCAGCAGACATAATTAGCTCCAGAATCTTCTCCACTTCTTGCCCAACCACCTCCTGAACACATCCAGGCCATCGAGGAACCCGCCTGCTGCGGGGCTCCCCAATCCGGAACCCAATGCCTTTCCACTCCAAAAGGCAGCCAGACAGCAGCAGACCCCGGTCCAGAACCACCTGCCCCAACGCCTCCTTTTGGTGGCAACAAGTCAAGGCAGAGCACAACCTTCTGGGCCGCACAGAAGCCCCGGAAGTGGGCCACCCAGCCAGGCAGCCCCCGGCCCGGCCCGGCCCAGCATTTCCTCCCCTGCTCTCAGCCGGCAGAAGGCAGGGTCTCTCCTCCTTCCTGCCACCCCCAGACCAAGCCAAGTGTCTCTTTGGACCTCAAATCCCACAAGGACTGCTAGGTACCTGGCTCCCCCAATCCCAAATCCAAATAACCATCTGTAATCCGCTCTGCAGAGCCCACCTCCAAGGTAGAGCCCCCCTCAACACCAAGGTACATAAATTGTTGCTCGGGATGGGGTCCCAAATCCAGGACCTCCGAACGCCACCGAATCAACGCCCCTCCCTTCTGGACATTGGGGGCTGAAGAATCATCAAGCACTCTGAGACTTGAATGAGGAAGGGGGGCAGTGGTGCTATAGTGGGAGGGGGATGATGGGAGCCCCTTGCTGAGGCTAAGCACCCTCCCCCCACTTGCACTCGCCCTCATCCCATTCTCTGGACCCAGGTATTCTGGGCCTCCCCCTCCTCCAACACAGCATCAGGCGCACGAGGCAGCTGCCAAAGAGTGTCTGGCAGGTCAATACAGGTGTTATATAATTGGAGGCAGGGTGGGGATGGAGGGGGAAAGTGTGTGGGGGGGGAGAGGAAATTGTGAAGAAGAAAGAATGGGTGGGGATGGAAAGGAGGAGATGAGGAGAAAAGGGGATGTAGAGACAGAGAAGCTGCCACAAGCAGCACATTTCCCCCATGGTAACGTGATACCCTCTGGCTCCCCCCAGGAAGGGCCGGGGCAGAAGGGAAGCCTGACCTATTTTGCGTAAAGGCCTCCCAGACCAGCACATCCCTTCATCCGTTGGGGTGGAGTCTCAACTGAAACTGAGTTAACTGAGTCAAGGCTCAATCCAGAGTGACAGCCTCAGTTTCTATGCTCCCAGCTCTCCTCTCTTTCTCTGTCTCTCTCCTTTTAGGATTCTTTCACCCCCTCAAGGCCTCCCTCTCCCCTCTGGAATTCTCTTTCCTATCTCCCAGCACCTCCATTTTCTCTAGTCTTCTTTTCCTCTCTTGCCTCTCCTCTCCCTCGCCACCTTTCCTCTCTCTCTTCTTCCATTTACCATGAGATTTGGAAAGGGGAAGCAAATCCCTTCCCTTCTTTGGGGCTCAGTCTCGCAAGCCCCTGAAAGGAAGACATCGTTCGGGGTGATCTTTAAGCCCCGACGTCCCGATTCGCCCTCCCTGCTGGCTCTGCAGCTCCTGGAACCCTTGCCCTCCCTTGCCCTGACTTTCTCGTTCACCCTGCCCCGTCAGTCCCACTTCCCATTCAGAGCTCCTCTGGTTCTCTCTTCCAAGCTTCCTGGCCTCCATCCTCAAATGGCTGGCTTCTCTCCTTCTAGCTTCACTCCCCCCTCCTGTTTCATGCTACTTCCTCCACCCGCGCTCTCCTCTCCACTACTTCCCCAACCCAAGGAGCCTGGGCCTAGCCTTGGCAACACTGGGGACCACAACTGGCTGTGGAAGAGACAAAGCTTCCCCGAGGAAGGGGGCTTGGATCGCAAGGATGGAGAAAGAACAAAGGGAGAGGAGGGGGGAAGATGAAAAGGAAAAGATGGTTACGGATGAAAATTCATGAAGGTTCAGGGAGCAGGAGGACCCAGCAGGAGACAAGTGGTGGAAGCATGGGCACGGGGCAGAAGGGGAGTCAGAGTGACAAAGGTGGGTGCAGGCCTGGGGAGGAGGAGATGAGGGAGAAAGGAGCGAGGTGGGGGGCACTAAAAATGGAGAGCAGAAGAAACGGGGGAAACCAGGAGGAGAAAGAGAAGGCTGAAAGGGACAGAAAGAGGATGGCAAAGTTAGGAAGAGGACAGCCGCGGGATGGGAGCATGGGTGAGAGAAGCATAAAGATGGGATCCAGAGGAAGCAGACAGGAGAGGGGAGCGGGGAGGGGGGGACAGGAGCCAGGGAGCGGCTTGGGAGTGAGGGGGTCAAGGAGAAGCAGGTGAAGAGGAGCAGAGATGACACAGGTGAGAAAACATGGCTCCAGGGAAGCCGAGATGGGGCAGAGACCAGATGAGAGGGGCGAGAAGGACAGAGATGGAGGGGATAGAGGCACAGGGGAGGGGCGGGGAAATGAGGTCTGAGCAGAGCAGAGGGATGAGAAGAGACGATGGGGGAGAGGACAGAAGTGGGAGCGCGGGGACGGGCGGGGAGAGAGAAGATGATGGCAGGAGAATCAGAGAACTAGAGAAAGGCAGACGCGGGAGAAGGAGCGGAGAAGAGCGCTGCCATGCCCAACAGTCGAGGCAGAGGGGGAGATGAAGGAGACAGGGCAGAAATGGAGGCGGCCGCAGGGACAGAGGCAGAGGAGAAAAGGGAAAGGTGGGGCTCGAGGGAGCAGATAAAGGAAGACACAAGATGGGGCAGACAGGTGTGTGAGGGAAGAAAGGGAGAGGGGGCTGGGGGGGAGCAGGGTATGAGGAGCTGGAGGGGAGAGGCCGGAGGTAAAGGGGAAATGGGGGCAAGGAGAGGGGTCCAAGGGTCGCGCTGCGAGGGCCATGGAGGTGCAGAGGCGAGCCGAGGAGGAGGGGGCAGAGACAATGGGAGAAGACAGAAAACGGGGTGTCAGGAGCAGAGGGAGGTGAGGAGAACGAAGGGGAAAGGCAGGGGACGCAACGGGAGAGGTGAGAGCCCCAGACGGACGGGGCTGGGGGTGTGAGGATGGAGACGGGCCTTCGAGAGGAGCTATCGCCCAGGCGGGAGCAGCGGGGGAGCTGGCGGCCACTGGCCACGAGGGGGAAGGGCCTGAGGCAAGGCTGGGAAAAGAACCAGAAACTGGGGAGCGGGCGCTGCTGAGAAGGGGGGGGAGCGCGAAGGGGGGTGAAGGAAACTCAGAGAGGGGTGCGGAAGTCGGAGGGGGAGACCAGGAGGTGAGAGGCAGGGACATGGAGCCTAAAGGAGGCCAGCGGGGGGTGGGGGAGGGCCCGAGTGGAGGCAGGAGGCGGGCAGGCAGGGCCCGGGCATGGAGATGCTGAGCTGGGAGCTGGCTTGGAGACGTGGGGATCAAAGGGCTGATGGGACAGGGAGACGCTGTCCGGGTGAGGAGGGAAGAGATGTCAGAGGCAGAGCCGGGAGGTCAGAGATGGGCAGGGATGGAGATGGAGAGGGATACGGGGGAGGTCAGAGGAGGGGCTGGGGCCAAAGGGGGGTCAGGATCAGAGAAATGGGCCGAGAGCCGAGGCAGAGGCCAGGGATGGGATGGGGGAGGAAGGAGAAAAGGGGTGGGTGTGAGGAAGCAGAGACGGAGATGGGAGGGACAGAGACACTGAGGAAGGGAGATGGGTCCGGGGCACAGCAGGGAGGAGGGCCGGAGACCGGGGTGAGGGGGGCGGCCAGGAGGAGGGGAGGCTGAGAGGGAGGAGGAGGAGGGAAATGGAGGTAGGAAGAAGGGCTGGGAGGGGAGAGGAGGGCAGGACGGCTGGGGAGGTGGGGGCCGGGAGGTGGAAGGAAGCCGGCACAGGGGCGCGAGGGCCCAGACCGAGAAACCGGGCTGCGAGAGGAGGGGAAGGAGGCGGAGAGGGGGGGCAGCGGTCGGGAGCCAGGCCGGGCTGCGGATCGGGAGGCAGGGACGGGCGGGCGGCGAGCCGGGCAGGGGCGAGGCCGGAGAGGGGGCGAGGAGGAGGGGGTCACAGGGAGGAGGGGGCGAGGGAGGGGGCCGCGGGGGAGGGCCACTTACCGTGCCCGCCTCGGGTGAGGAAGGGCATGCGGTTGATGGCGATGGGCACGGTGCCGTGCTTGCTGTGGAAGTGGTGGACGTGGTGGGTGGTGCTGAGGCTGGAGGAGACCCGGGCCCCGTCGCCCTCGCCCGCCCCCAGCAGCAGCAGCAGCAGCAGCAGCAGCAGCGCCAGGGCGGGGGGACAGGGCGGGCACCCCCCGGGCCCTGGGCCCCCGGGGGGCATCTCGGCCGCCGCCGCCCTCACAGCCCCATGGCCGGAGGCCGGCGAGGGGGGGGCCTCCGGGCCCCGGGAAACCCCCCCTCCCGCTCCGAGCCCCGACGGGGGGAGGGAGGGGAGACGGCGAGGGGGACCAGATCCTGAGCCTCGCGCTGGAACCAACGGAATCAACTGGATCCCTCCAGGCTCGCGCGGGGCGGCGGCAACGTCAAGGTCCAGGACGCCTGGGTCCATCGCGGGGGGAGCTAGGGGTCTCCCCGCATCTTCTTCGGGCGCAGGAGGAGGGGGTCGTCAAACGCCGGGGGGAGCGCCCGGAGGAGGGGCATGGTGCCGGGGGTGGAGAGAGGGAGGGGGAGGGAGAGCGGGCGGAGGGGGGGATCCTGCGGAAAAGCAGAACCCGGAGGAGAGCAGGGGAAGGGGGGAGGGGAGCGGCGGCGGGAGAGGAGAAGAGGGGCAAGGGAGGGGGCGCCCGGAGGCGCGCCCGGCCCGCGAGCGGGGACCCTCCGAGGGGAGGGAGCCGCGAGGCGGGGAGCGAGCGGCCCGACGCCGGGGCCGGGAGGAGGGAAGGGGCGAGAGCAGGGAGCGGCCCCCTCCCCGGGGGAGGAGGGGGAGCCGGGGCCGGGACGGAGGGGAGGGAGGGGGGGCGAACCCGGGGACCGGCGAGGAAGGCGCGAGCCGAACGCGGGAGAGATTCCGGCGGAGGCTGGAGGCAGCGGAGTGTTGCTGCAGAGGCAGAGACGGCTGGAAGGGAGAGAGGGAGAGGGAGCGCGCGAGAGCCGGGGAGCGCGGGAGGGAGGGGGAGCGCGCGGGGGGAGGGGAGCGCGGGGGGAGGGGGCAGGGCGGAGGAGGGACTGCGCGGCTCCCGAGCTCCTGGCGGCGCTGGGCAGCTCTCTGGATGCGAGATGCTCTGCTCCTCTCCTCTCCTCTCCTCCTCTCCCCTCCCCTCTTGTCTCCCTCCTCTTCCTCTCCTCCCCTTTTCTTTCCCCTTTTCCTCTCTCCTCTCTTTCTTCTCCTCTCCCCTCCCTCCCCCTTGGGCTCCCTCTGAGTGCTTTCTCCCTCTCCCCTCCCCCACCCATCAGGGACCCTGCTGAATAATTGACCGGGGCTGACGCTGTTCCTGCCCCTGCCCTCCCCCCCCAATCTGAGCAAACTCCCTCTGTCCTCCCCTGCCTCCCCACGGGACCCCCCACCCCAGCTCCTGTCGCTGGCCACGCGGGTGCAGCTCCCCAGCCTCCCCTCCCACGTACACCCCCGGGCTGGGGATCCAAGCTGATGTGCGCACATGTGCACCCCCTCTGGATGGCCCCGGCCCACGTGCAGCCCGCACACCAGGCCCACACAAACGCTCCCCAGTCACCACACATGGAGGGGCTGGGGGCTTCATGGGGGGCTGGTGCCCCCGTCCTCTGCTGCATTGCCCCCGTCTGCCCTGCCCCTTCCCAGTCATTCTTCACCTCAGATCCTAAAACAGCCCTCCCCGGACCACCGGGGTCCCCTTTCAGGGGACCCCTGTGCTGCTGTCACTGGGGAGGCCATTTTTTGTCCGTGTTCTGCCCAGCTTGCTTGACCCCTACCAACACCCTGGCTCTTAGTCACAGCTTCCACCATCGCCAGCCTTCCCCTTAAAGACCGAGCCAAAGTTGGGGTGTCC